>NC_069503.1:356642488-356734988 GCF_027579735.1 Bombina bombina | reverse complement strand
TGAAACAAACATTAACCATAAAAGAGAAGGAAAAAAAGTTAAAAGTTTCATAAATATGAACCCTCCTGGTAGAAACATTTATTTAAACAAATATAGCTTCAATTAGAGTTTAGAGAGCCGATTTAACAAACAGCGGAGGGACACGATTCTCTGTAGCGAATCATGTCTGCCCGACATTGCTAAATGCCATACACTGACAGCATACACTGCCGGCTTTTAACACTGCACAAGCATTTCTGGTGAAATGCTTGTGCAATGCCGCCCCCTGCACATTCGCAGCCAATCGCTGATCGGGATGATTGCAGTCCGCCACCTGACCGCTGCTTCTTAACTTATGTTTCCGGCAGGCTGGAAACATTGGGTGGAGTAAACCGCATCGGCTGCTTGATAAATCTCCCCCTAGGTCTCAAAAGGCAACGCATATAACTATACTGGCAATTTGCCAGTGCTGTAAAATCGGTATCAGTACTGAAGTAGTAACTAAATGTGCTCATAGCTGACAAAATGTTCACTAGCTTGATGAATCCTCTACACACAAGGAAACACCTTTTACTACTGACACAATTTAAAAACAAAACACTAGATTCACAAATAATTCACATAATTCTCCAGTGAGGCAAATCTCACAAATACCAGTGTTTTGGAGTTCATCCATTAAGATTTACAGATCTAGCTGGTGTGGTAGTGATACAGATAATGTAGATTACATAGCCATTAAAGGGCTTTGTTTCACTGGATTATAAGTGTATCGAGTTCATTGCTTAAGCTATTGTGTATAGAGTGTTAAACACACACGCACTCTCCTGAGCCTACCAACAAAACAAAATTGGATAAAAGTAAATTCGAAATTTGTTTAAAATTACACACTCTGTCTAGATCATTAAAGTTTCATTTTTACTTAAAGGGAAAGAGCGTTCAAATTGAAATGTGCATGGGTGCATTTCAATTGGAAATAGAAGATTTTTTGCAGTATACTTCCATTAGCAGAAATGCTTCTAATAAGTTATTTGTCTTCAGCGGCATATGCACATATCCTTTGAAGGCACGTGCACCCGTATTAGACCACTTCACCTTCTCAGAGAGTCAGCAGTGGCTTGTATGACACAAGTTATGTCTTCAAAAGCACAACACCACCAGCTCTCTCTAGAAGGTGTGGTGTTTGAATACTGGTGCACAAGCCCTTACAGGATATGTGCATATGCCACTAAAAAACAGTACAAACTTTTGCTAGAGCCATCTTTGCTAATGGAAGTCTATTGCAAACATGCTTATATATCAAATTTAAATGCACCCATGCACATTTAATTTTTAAACCTTTCTATCCCCTTAACCTTTAAATAAAAATAATTTGCTAGTATGTTCTGCATTTCTGTATATATAAAAATAATTTGCTAGTATGTTCTGCATTTCTGTATATATAAAAATAATTTGCTAGTATGTTCTGCATTTCTGTATATATAAAAATAAAATAGCATGCAATAAACTTTAGCTACATGATGAACCTGCATCTATATATTTATTTAACTTAGAAGACCTAAATATTTTTCATGTGTTGCCAATAGGTTTTGAAAGAAAAAGTTTGGATTTATTTCTATAATGAAATGTCTGTATTAAATTAAATTAATGCCATTTAAACAAATCCCTTTTATGTTCTACTAATGTATTCATCTGTGTCATTCAGAAGATCAGCTCTTCTGCTGATGTGAGACAATAACATGATGTAAGATTATGTTATGCCAGGGAGCATAAATATTGTTTTGCATTAACTGTGGTAGCTGAAATATTTAAAAACAGAATCTCTTTTCAGCTCTGAAAGAACTCACTGATCGGTTACAATAACACCCATTATGCAGGAGCTATTCACGTGCCTTGAATGAAATGTTAGACGTTTGCACAGGAAAATGTTTTTTTTGTTGCCACTGGTTACAGATCCCCAGTTAGTAAAGTAAAATATAAAATTATTTTATTCCTCCTGCCACTACCACCATTTTTATCCATAGGTCTATAAAACAAGCATGAGCCCACTGAACCTTGCACCTGGGCCGGCCAAACTCCAAGCTTGGATTGCTCACACTGTACCTAGAGTCACTCCCTAAGCTAGAAAAGACTATTGGCCAGATTACGAGTAGCAAGTTAAAGGGACAGTCAACATCAAAATTGTTATTGCTTAAAAAGATAGACAACGCCTTTACTACCCATTCCCCAGCTTTGCACAACCAACATTGTTATATTATATTGGTGTTATATATTATATTATTAACATTGTTATATTATATTGTAGTTATATATTATATTAACATTGTTATATTAATATACTTTATAACATTTAAACCTAAACATTTCTGCCTGTTTCTAAGCCACTTCAAACAGCCTCTTATCACATGCTTTTTCTTCCTAAGATATGGTGAGTCCACAGGTTCATCTAATTACTGTTGGGAAAATCACTGCTGGCCAGCAGGAGGAGGCAAAGAGCACCACAGTTAAACTGTTAAGTATCGCTCCCTTACCCACAACCCCTAGTCATTCTCTTTGCCTTTGGTGCATTGCGGAAGTAAAGTTTAGGTGTCTGAAGAAATATTGATTTATCATTACAAGCAAGTTTTGGAGTATAGCCGTATCCCACGTTAGTCTTTGCAGTCGAAAAGTGGTGGCTTTAAAGCAGTTGGGAACTTGCAAAGTGATACTTGCTGCATTTTCCTAACAGTGGCTGCCCTACTATAGAAAGCCAGAGTTGGATACTCTGTTCTTTTCTTAAAGGTCTCTGTCTACATCCCGGACAGCAGACCAGGTAAGTGACTTTTCTTCCAGGTGGGGAGATTAATGCACTTAGGAACTTTGAAGAGTAAGATCCTGCTGTTTTTGTTTTATGGGACATAGTTAACCCTGTTATAAGGGTTACATGGGGCATGTTGCAGGCACAGTAATGCATGTGGGAGACTATTCTTTTCTCTCTTGCATTTACTGGCTATAACTTATTTCCAGAAAAGTCTGTAAAATACATGACATTTGAAGTACAATGCTGGCCATTGTGCAATGTCTCTTCCATTTACTGGCTATAACTTATTTCCAGAAAAGTCTGTAAAATACATGACATTTGAAGTACAATTTGTAATAAGATAGATACAAATATATTCTGTGTTTACCTCCATGGAAGAAAAAAACAAACAAACCTTAATTACCCTTAAAGGGACAGTCTAGGCCAAAATAAACTTTCATGATTCAGATAGAGCATGTAATTTTAAACAATTTTCCAATTTACTTTTATCACCAATTTTGCTTTGTTCTCTTGGTATTCTTAGTTGAAAGCTTAACCTAGGAGGTTCATATGCTAATTTCTTAGACCTTGAAGCCCACCTCTTTCAGATTGCATTTTAACAGTTTTTCACCACTAGAGGGTGTTAGTTCACATAGTTCATATAGATAACACTGTGCTCGTGCACATGAAGTAATCTGGGAGCTGGCGCTGATTGGCTAGACTGCAAGTCTGTCAAAAGAACTGAATAAAGGGGCAGTTTGCAGAGGCTTAGATACAAGATAATCACAGAGGTTAAAAGTATATTATTATAACTGTGTTGGTTATGCAAAACTGGGAAATGGGTAATAAAGGGATAATCTATCTTTTAAAACAATAAAAATTCTGGTGTAGACTGTCCCTTTAAATATATTTTTCTTAGCCAGTTTTTCAAAGTGATTCATCACCTATTCTGTTTTATAGAAATGGGTTTTTAATGATAGCGCTAAAAATTAACCAAGCTGCTATATGATGTTTTTGCTGGCAGTTAAAATCCATTATAATGGGAACCTGAGTTAGAAAATCTTACCTGTGATATCATTACTCTTCCTTCTATGCCTCTTCCATCCCTCTCCTCCTCCCATAAAACTCTCTCTCTTTTACATCTTAGTAACGGATCTACACTGCTTTGCCCCATCTCACATTCTTCCATCTTAGCAAAACTTCTGCCATTTGTTGTCCATAAATATTTAGCCCAACCTTTCCATGAGACGGGGTTCTCACAGCCAATTTAACTAAAGAACTAAATTAAAATTAATTTTCTTTCAACTATATGCTCATGAATTGCAAACTTTCCATATTCTCACATCTTGTTTCTTACTTTACTCCTCTCTTCACCCTCCTCTCATTTGTTTTCATAAATGTTCAAATTTACTTTTCTTATCTGCTTCCTTCACCTTTTGTATCCTCTCTTTCATCATTAGATTATAAGCTTATGAGTCTCACAACCTATTTCATACAATAGTTCAAATGAATCCACTATAGAATCTACAGCTGTTTGAGTACTATTATATCCCCATATATGTAGTGTATCTTGTGTAGAGGTTTGCTTTATAAATACGTAAAGACAACCAGTGGTCCCTACTTGAAAAGAAATAATAGCACGATCAAGGGCTCATTCGAATATATTTATATCAGGGTGAGAAAGGGCAGATTTTCAATTGATCTGGGGTATGTGGGACGTAACCTGGGCATATGCAATATCTGTTACTGGCACATAATTGCCACAAATATTCTCAATTAGACTTCCTCATCATTTATAAATACATTTAAAAAAAGAAATAAGGCTGGAGCTTCAGCCTTCATTGCAGTCTGTAAATTAAAGAAAATCAAAATTGAGACATGGAAGGAGAATAGTATAGAGAGAGAAATCGATCATAATCGCTTCTGCTCCATACTATGCTGGATACCTGCTTATCCTCATTACAACAGCAATAAAATGAGAGGAGCTAATGAGACTTCCGTTTCTCTTGAATGGTCTGTTAGTTGAGTTTTCCAGTCCTTTAATATAGACCTTACAAGTGCCAATGATCTGCAAAGAAAGAGTAAAGAGAGAGTGCCTCAAAATAAAAAATAAATACAATTCCAGACAATATGAATTCTTATAAAGACATTGTTATTAATTGAAAGGCTTGATTTTCTAAAGTGGAGGAGAGTCCATGGCTTCATTCATTACTTGTGGGAACAAATACTAAAGCTCTAGAGGACACTGAATGAAAAATGGGAGGGCAAAAAGAAGGTGGACCCTAATCTGAGGGCACCACAGTCTGTAAAACTGTTCTCCGAAAACTGCTTCCGCCAAAGCAAAAACGTCAAATTTGTAAAATGTTGTAAAAGTATGTAAGGAAGACCAGGTAGCTGCTTTACAAATCTGCTTCATAGTTCTGCTTGAACACCCATGAAGAAGCCACCGCTATAGTCAAATGAGTTGTGATCCTCTGAGGAGGCTTATGTCCCGCTGTCTCATAGGCTAAGCGAATCATGCTCCTCAACCAAAAGGACTAAGAAGTTGAAAAAGGCTTTCTGCCCCTTGAGTTTTCCCTGCATACACCACAAAGAGAACTAGATTGTCTGAAATCCTTTGTAGCCTGAAGACAAAACTTCAAGGCTCGAACCACGTCCAAATTATGAAGTAACCTCTTCCTATGCAGAAGAGGGGTTAGGGCACAAAGAAGGAACAACTATTTCCTGATTGATGTTATGGTTAGGCACAACCTTGGGAAGAAATCCCAAACCAGTGCGAAGTACCACCTTATCAGCGTGAAAGACCAAATAAGGAGGCTCAAATTGCAAGGCCGCCAAGTTAGAGACTGTTCGCCGATGCAATGGCCAACAGAAAGAGAACCTTCCAGGAAAGAATCTTAATGTCAATAGAGTGCATAGGTTCAAACGGAACCCTCAGAACTAAAATTCAAGCTCCAGGGAGGAGCGGACTGTCTAAAAACAGGCCTGATTCTAGACAGAGCCTGGATAAAAGACTGAATATCAGGAAGCTCAGCGAGCCTCTTGTGCAACAAAACAGATAATGCCAAAATTTGACCCTTTAAGGAACTTGTGGGAAGCCCCTTCTACAACCCTTCCATGTGGATGTAGTAAGCCTGTATACATCCATCACCCATTCTAGTGGTCTAAGTGCCATTAAGAGAGTGTATCAGATTCCCCGATCAGAGGTCTTAGGACACAAAGGAAATAAAGGGAAGGAGAAGAAATCTACTAGAATGGCATGCGTTACTGAATATAATATGCTGAGTAAACAAATTTCTGGAATCATAAAGAAATACTGGTATATGCTTAGAGAGTGTCATCCGCAACAGGAGGATTTTAGGGATCCCCCCCCTTATGGCCTTTAAAAGATCTAAGAATATTAGGGACAGACTTGTTAGGGCTGATGTGTGTTCTTGCAAGAAAAATAGTATTGGTTACATTACATCCAAAAGGAGTGGCTGGTTTCCCTGTTTATCATGTTCTAATTGTAATAGCATGATAAAGGGTGATACTTTTTTACATCCCCTAACAGGACAGAAGTTTAAGATCACAGGATTCCACACTTGTAACACCACTTATGTGATATACTTAATTAAATGTCCGTGTGGAATAATTTATTTAGGTGAAACTACCTAGAGACAGGATGATACAGCATAAGTCATCAATTAGGAGAAAAGACAAAGATGCCCCAGTGGCAAATCATTTTATTGAAGCTGGTCATTCTGTCTCTCAACTAAGATTCCAAGTAATAGAACATTGGCCCCTTTAAGAAGGGGAGGTAATAGAGAATTGCATCTCAAGAAACGTGAAGCATTTTGGATATATAGATTAGACTCTATGTACCCTAGAGGTATGAATAGAGATATGGAATGGAAATTGTTTGTGTAGTTATTCTGTGTTTTTCTCCTTTTTTATGTGTATATATCTATATCTATATATTTTTTACACGGTGTATATTTCTATGTTACCATTTATTTAAATGGGAGCCACTAGGTGGTGTTAGAGCACATGAACTTCATTTGAATTAGTGATCAAGAATACTAATGAATATGCTAACTAATCACCTGGTGGAGTGTATAAAGGTGTGTATGTAAGGTATTAACTGGCATGACATGAATAAGGGCGGTTGGCCCGAAATGTGGTCTATCCTTGTTCCTTCCTTGATGGAATAAATAAGATTTTGATGCTAAATCCACAGTGCTGCTGTTCTTTTTTTCATATCAACCCTTCCAGGAGAAAGGACATAATCCTGGATATCATAATCTCTTGCCAAGGATATCCATGCTTCTCACACCAGGACAAGTAAGTCCTCCACACCTTCTGATAGATGTGAGAAGTGACCGGCTTCCTGGCCTGAATGAGAGCATCAATCACTCTCTCAGAAAACCCTCTCTTGGCCAAGACTAAGCTTTCAATCTCCACACAGTCAGACTCAGAGAATCTAGATTTTGATGTTGAAAAGGACCCTGTACCAACAGATCCCTGCGACAGGGTAACCTCCATGTAGGAGAAGATGACATAACCACCAGATCCGCAAACCACGTCCTCAGTGGCCACGACGGAGCAATCAGAAAAACCGAAGCTTGCTCCTGCTTGATGAGGGCCACTACACGAGGTAGAAGTGGCAAAGGTGGAAAAATGAACACTAGGTTGAACCCCCAAGGCACCGCTAAGGCATCTATCAGCTCCACCTGGGAATCCCTGGACCGCGACCCGTATCTGGGTAGCTTGCAATTGAGTCTGGACGCCATGAGGTCCATCTCCGGCGTCCCCCAACTGAGACAAATCTCTGCAAACACCTTGGGATGGAGAGACCATTACCCCAGATGTATGGATTGCCTGCTGAGGAAATCCGCTTCCCAGTTGTCCACACCCGGAATGTGGATTGCCGAAAGCGAGCAGTTGTGGGACTCTGCTCAATCCAATATCCGAGACACCTCCCTCATTGCTAGAGAGCTTCTCGTCCCCCCTGCTGGCTGATGTAAGCCACCGAGGTAATGTTGTCTGTCTGGAATCTGATGAAGTTGAATGACCCCAGTTGAGGCCACGCCTTCAGAGCATTGTAGATCGCTCAGAGTTCCAAAATATTGATCAGGAGGAGAGACTCCTCTTGAGACCATTTTCTCTGGGCCATCCTGGCATCCCAAACAGCCCCCCATCCTGCCCGACTCGCGTCTGTGGACACAATCTCCCAGGACGGTCTCAAAAAGGATGTCCCTTGGGACAGTTGTTCCGGACAGATCCATCAAGAGAGGGAGTTCCTCGTCCGATCGTCCAAAGAAATTTGTTGGGATAGGTCTGTATGATCGCCATTCCACTGTCTCAACATGCACAACTGAAGAGGTCTGAGGTGGAACCTGGCGAATGGAATGACATCAATGCTGGACCCCATGAGCCCGATCACCTCCATACTCTGAGCCATCGAGGGACTGGAGGACTGAAGGGCAAGACAGGTGGACGCAATCTTCCTGCGTCGCTGATCTGTGAGAAATATCCTCATGGATATAGAATCTATTATCGTTCCCAGGAACTCCACCCTGTTGCTGGGAATCATGGAGCTCTTTCCTAAGTTTATCTTCAAACAATGTGATTGGAGCAAAAGAAGAAGAGCCCTCGAGTGATCCTCTGCGAGACTGTATAACGGTGCCTGGACTAGGATGTCGTCCAGATAGAGCGCCACAGCAATGCCTCTGGATCTGGCCACTGCAAGTAGCGTTGCCAGAACCTTTGTGAAGACTCTGGGGGCCGTCGCCAGAGCAAAGGGAAGGGCCACGACCTGGAAATGTTGGTCCAGGAATACAAATCTCAGTAACCTGAAGTGGTCCCTGTGGATTGGCACATAAAGGTAGGCATCCTTCAAATCTATTGTCGTCATGAACTGACCCTCTTGAACTAGGGGCAGAATAGATCGGATTGTTTCCATTTTGAACGATGGAACAGCCAGAAATTTGTTTAAACATTTTAGGTCCAGAATCGTGTGGAATGTGCCCTCCTTCTTTGGGACCACGAAAAGGTTTGAATAGTACCCTAGACCCTTTCTGTTGGGGGTACCGGTACAATTACTCCGAGCGAAGAGAGATCCATCACACATTCTAGAATGGCGTCTCTCTTTTTTTTGTCTGGAAGACAGGCTTCCTGTATCCTTGGGCAATAACCTCCAGAACCCAAGGGTCCTGAACATCCTGCAACCAGACTTCTGAGAAAAGAGATAATCGGTCGGGGGCCGCCCCTTCATGCCGACTTTGTTTCGGCGGGCTTCTTGTTCTGCTTGGACTTATTCCAAGACTGAGTTGGCTTCCAAGTGCCCTTGGACTGATCCGCTTTTGCGGCAGGCTGTTGGCGTTGGGCCTTGTCTGCTTATCCTGCGGTAGGAAAGCGCCCTTGCCTCCCGTAACCGTGAATATGATCGAGTCCAATCCTGGACCGAACAGGATCTTTCCCTGAAATGGAAGGGACAGTAGTCTGGACTTAGATGTCATGTCCGCAGACCATGACTTTAGCCAGAGAGCCCTGCGGGCTAATACAGAAAAACCTGACACCTTAGCATTCAGGCGAATAGTTTGCATATTGGCATCACAAATAAAAGAATTAGCGACCCTCAAGGCCTTAATTCTCTCCTGTATCTCGTTGAGAGGAGTCTCCCTCTCGACCATGTCAGACAGAGCTTCGCACCAATATGTCGCAGCTCCAGCAACCGCAGCTACCGCCGCTGCTGGCTGAAAAACAAGCCCCGTATGTTGAAAGATTTTTCTTAACATGTTCTCTGTCGTTTAAAGAGCCCATGGATAAAAAGTTAAACTATCCTCAAGAGGAATCGTCGTCTGCTTCCTGAGCGTAAAGATAGCACCATCCACTTTAAGGACAGTTCCCCATAGCTCGAGCTGAGAGTCCGGGATGGGGAACAGCTTCTTAAAGGAAGAAAGGGGAAAAGGAAGAACCTAATCTCTCCCATTCATTCTTAATAATGTTAGCCATCTTAACAGGAACCGGGAAGGTCTGAGGCACCACCCTGTCCTCATATACTTTATCAAGCTTAGGAATCTAAGGTTTCTCCGGTAATTTTGGTTCCAGAACCTCGAGAGTAGCAAGCACTTGCTTCAGCAAAAAGCGCAAATTTTCCATCCTAAACCTAAAGTCAGGATCCTCTGTAGTCGGAGATTTAGGTGACAGACTCCGACCCAGAAGGAAGTCCTCTGAAGAGTGGCAGTCGTCCTTGTCAGTGGATAATCTTTCTGAAATATCCACTGGCGTAGAGGACCCCTGGGTCGGATCGCCATATTTTACCTTACACTTGCGCTTGGCAGAACGTGGTAATAACCTTAGAGACCGCCATTTGCAGTTAATCCGCAAAATCTGATGGCCAACGGATCTCTCCCATAGGAGAAATAGTCATGCCCTGGGGTGCTGCATGTGTACTAAGAGATGAATATAGGGAACGCATCTCACGGGATGGGGAACCCTCAGAGGTGGGCGGCTCAGTAGTACTAGATATCCTTTTCTTTCTAGATGTCGTGACTTTATCAAGGCATGTGGAACATAGTTGAGCAGGCAGATCTAACGGAACCTCCTCAAAATTACTAGACTTCTCTAACGCGTCAGAGTCCTCCATAGCTTACGGCTTTATTATGGACTAGTTCTAAATATAAAAAAAATGGCACCTTTATAACCTCCAATGGCTGGGGCACTCACCACCTCCTATGACCCGGACCACAGAAACCGTTACGTCTTCTGCACCGCCGGTCAAGCAAAGGATGTCGAGTAGGCCACACCCGATTAGAATCGAATGCCTCGCAGGACTACCCCTGCACTAGGGAGAAAACACACAAAATCTGCCAGCAAATACTCCCGGAAATGAAACTAAAGTCCACCCATTGCCAGAGCCTCATCTCACACATATCACAGCAATGACACAAACAATATTATGTATAAACCCCCCCCTGTTCAATAATCCCCCTACCAGGGATATTAACCCTTGATTCTATAAAGATAAAAGGTATCACACTGTGACCTGAATCTATGCCGTGGAACAGGAACACGGCCTCTCAAGTGTGACAGTGTAGTAGCATCGCTCCTGACATGGACTTTAGTGTAGAAAGCAGGCAGCGAAACTCGTCAACGCTTATTGCTTAAGGAGCTGTTAAAGTGAGTCGGGAAGGTTTTGCAGAAAGACTCTCCCTGCATCTCCGGACTCTTTCACTCATGCTCTCACTGAGAGGCTGACAGGACTACTTAAAACTCCAGTCCCATTCAGAAGAGTACTACCCTCTATAAGACACTACTCCGAATATTCTGACACTTCTCTGCCAACCTCCTGCGACGAAAGGCATAGAATGACTGGGGGATGAGGGAGGTATTTAAGCCTTTGGCTGGGGTGTCTTTGCCTCCTCCTGGTGGCCAGGTTCTTTATTCCCACAAGTAATGAATAAAGCCGTGGACTCTCCTCCCCTTTAGATGGAAATAAGCTCTGAGGCTTAAACATTGTCTCATAAAAATATATATATTTTTTTATAACTTCCACTGGAAGCAACATCAACCGCAACCATAAAATCACCAGTATCAAATCCCAGAGAAGGAAAAAAAAACTGCCAAAGGAAAAGTCTACAACAGTCTCGAGCTCTGAAAATGAAAGGAATAAAACACATCCTAACCGGATCAAAAAGAAAATAGGCAGCACCCGTAGGTGAACGCCAAAAGGAATGGGAACAGTAACAGGACCAGCCTGTCAGAGACCGGATTCCCCAAGAGCTCAGAACTGGGATTAGATACACAAACAAGAGACGATTATGAGTCGGATCCCCATCCCTCCACTCGTCTAGAGCTGTTCGCCATCTGATTCGGAAGATTGAGGATTTGTTGGCGAGTCAGAACCGGAATCCTCCAATGCCGCCAACACATACCTCAGCAGTACACGCAGGCACGCCAGTCTGAATCTAAAGGCAAAACTCACCTCCAGCGGAGCATCTGAAGGCCCCGACTCTGAAGGCTGCACCCCCGAAGCCTCAGAGGGAACCGCTGCCCCAGAGGGAATATCCGAAATAATCGACCCCTCACCTGATGCAACCAGGGTAAGAGGACACGGATGAACTCTTTGCTTGCAATCAAGATGTAAGTGCGCCAACGCCAAAGATATGGCCATGCGAAACCATGCAGTAACCTCTGGTGGAAAAAACCCTCCTTCTGGGGAAGGGGTAACGGTATTTGGGACAACTGCCTGTGTAGGAACATAATATTCTAGGGGACGCACCTCACGAGACCCAGAATCCTCAGAGGCCGACGGCTCAGCGGTCTCTAACCTTACCGCATTGGGAGAAGAGAGCACTCTATTGCGGCATACGGAACATAATTAATTGGGCTGTAATACCCGGGCCTCCCCGCAATCAATGCAGGTAATAGAATCTGAATCAGAGAAATCCTCCATAACTTGACTGATTCAATTTTGGACAAAAAATAACTGGCACCTTACACCCCCGATGGCTGGGGCACTCGCCACCTCCTATGACCCAGACAAGTAGAGAAAACAGATCCTCTCCACCAACACATACCTCAGCAGTACACACAGGCACGCCAGTCTGAATCTAAAGGCAAAACTCACCTCCGGCGGAGCATCTGAAGGCCCCGACTCTGAAGGCTGCACCCCCGAAGCCTCAGAGGGAACCGCTGCCCCAGAGGGAATATCCGAAATAATCGACCCCTCACCTGATGCAACCTGGGTAAGAGGACACGGATGAACTCTTTGCTTGCAATCAAGATGTAAGTGCGCCAATGCCAAAGATATGGCCATGCGAAACCATGCAGTAACCTCTGGTGGAAAAAACCCTCCTTCTGGGGAAGGGGTAACGGTATTTGGGACAACTGCCTGTGTAGGAACATAATATTCTAGGGGACGCACCTCACGAGACCCAGAATCCTCAGAGGCCGACGGCTCAGCGGTCTCTAACCTTACCGCATTGGGAGAAGAGAGCACTCTATTGCGGCATACGGAACATAATTAATTGGGCTGTAATACCCGGGCCTCCCCGCAATCAATGCAGGTAATAGAATCTGAATCAGAGAAATCCTCCATAACTTGACTGATTCAATTTTGGACAAAAAATAACTGGCACCTTACACCCCCGATGGCTGGGGCACTCGCCACCTCCTATGACCCAGACAAGTAGAGAAAACAGATCCTCTCCACCAAGGTGCAACAAGCAGGCCAAAGGAAAAGCACGCCAATCCTTACAAGAACTGCGCAGCTTGAAAAAACTTTTACGTTCCGTAATAGCCATGAGCCCCAACATCACTACACAAAAGCAGACAGAATCACATAACAAACATGATTAAAGCCCCCCACTTTTCAATAACCCCCCTTAGGAGATATTAACCCTTGATTACATAAAAGATAAAGGAGTCCCACTAAGACCCTGTCTTCGATCATTACATATATTCCCACAATGAAAATGAAACAATCTTACTGGAATCTATGCCGTGGAACAGTAACTTGGTCCTTCAAGTTTGACAGATAGTAGCGTTGCTTCTGATATGGACTTGAGTGAAGAAAGCAGACAGCGAAACGCATCAATGCTGATTGCTTAAGGAACTGTTAAAATGAGTCGGAATGGTTTCGCAGAAAGACTCTCCCTGCATCTCCGGACTCTTTCACTCATGCTCTCACTGAGAGGCTAACAGGACTACTTAAAACTCCAGTCCCATTCCGAAGAGTACTACTCTCTATAAGAGACTACTCCGAATCTTCCGACCTCCTGCGACGAAAGGCATAGAATGACTGGGGGATGAGGGAGGTATTTAAGCCTTTGGCTTGGGTGTCTTTGCCTCCTCCTGGTGGCCAGGTTCTTTATTCCCACAAGTAATGAATAAAGCCGTGGACTCTACTCCCCTTTAGATGGAAATAAGCTCTGAGGCTTAAACATAGTCTCATAAAAATATTTTTTTTTATAACTTCCACTGCAAGCAACATCAACCACAACCATAAAATCACCAGTATCAAATCCAAGAGAAGGAAAAAAAACTGCCAAAGGAAAAGTTTACAACAGTCTCGAGCTCTGAAAATGAAAGGAATAAAACACATCCTAACCGGATCACAAAGACAGTAGGCAGCACCCGTAGGTGAACGCCAAAAGGAATGGGAACAGTAACAGGACCAGCCTGTCAGAGACCGGATTCCCCAAGAGCTCAGAACTGGGATTAGATACACAAACAAGAGACTTGAGTGAAGAAAGCAGACAGCGAAACACATCAATGCTGATTGCTTATGGAGCTGTTAATATGAGTCGGGTTGGTTTCGCAGAAAGACTCTCCCTCCATCTCCGGACTCTAACTTTCATCCATGCTCTTACTGAGAGACTGACAGGACTACTTGAAACTCTAGTCCCATCTCGAAGAGTACTACCCTCCATAAGAGACTACTCCGTAATCTTCTGACACTTCTCTGCCAAACTCCTGTGATGAAAGGCAAAGAATGACTGGGGGATGAGGGAAGTGGGGGAGGTATTTAAGCCTTTGGCAGGGGTGTCTGCCTTCTCCTGGTGGCCAGGTTCTGTATTTCCCAAAAGTAATGAATGCAGCTGTGGACTTTCCCTGTTTTAAGAAGATAAATATAATGCTATATTCTGAATCAGCTGGGCCTGCAGTTGAAAAAAAAAAAGCATTTGATTTAGCACAGACCTGTGAAAATCATTCAGAAGGGCCCATATACAGTGATATAAAGTAAATAGGTTTGTGGGTACAGATAATATTCATCCAAGGGTTCTAAGAGAACTTCGATCCGTAATAGCTACTCCATTAGCTGATTTATTTAATCAGTCACTTCTAACAGGAGTTGTTCCAAAAGACTGGAAAATTGCCAATGTAGTCCCTCTTCATAAAAAGGGTAGTAGGGAAGATTCTGCTAAGTCAGTCAGTTTGACCTCAATTGCAGGGAAAATAATGGAAATTCTTTTAAAGGAAAGACTTGTATCATTCAGACAAACAACTTAGAAGACAAAGGACAGCATGGTTTCACTGCTGGAAGATCATGCCAGACTAATCTAATTGATTTCTTTGACCATGTAACTAAAATAATAGACCAGGGAGGAGCCATAGATGCATATCTAGACTTTAGCAAAGCATTTGACACCGTCCCACACAACAAACTTATTCACAAAATGTATTGCCTTGGAATAGATGCTAAGATTGTTAAGTGGGTAGAATGCTGGCTTAAAGATAGACGACAGAGGGTTTCAATTAATGGAGTAAATTCAAATGAGGCATCAGTTACTAGTGGTGTAAGGCCAGTCAAATGCTTGGTTGCATTGGAAGGTTTTAGTAGCAAAAATAGCAAGGTTCTTATGCCACTTTACAGATCATTAGTTAGACCAAAAATGGAATACTGTATACAGTTCTGGAGACCATATCTTCAGAAATATATAAATAAACTAGAAGCTGTCCAAAGGAGGGCTACTAAAATGGTACATGGTCTAAAACATAAAACATACAAAGAAAGATCTATGATCTAAATATGTATAGCTTAGAGGATAGAAGGGAAAGAGGTGACATGATAGAAACCTTCAAATATATGAAGGGACTTAATAAAATAGAAGCTGAAAGCATTTTTCACAAAAAAAGGAAATTTGTGCTTACCTGATAAATTGATTTCTTCTACGATATGACGAGTCCATGGATTTCATCCTTACTTGTGGGATATTAACCTCCTGCTAACAGGAAGTGGCAAAGAGCACCACAGCAGAGCTGTATATATAGCTCCTCCCTTCCCTCCACCCCCAGTCATTCGACCGAAGGTTTAGGAAGAGAAAGGAAAAGCTAAAGGTGCAGAGGTGACTGAAGTTGTAAAAAATAAAATATAATCTGTCTTAAAAATGACAGGGAGGGCCGTGGACTCGTCGTATCGTAGAAGAAGTCAATTTATCAGGTAAGCATAAATTTCCTGTTCTTCTACAAGATACGACGAGTCCACGGTTTTCATCCTTACTTGTGGGATACAATACCAAAGCTACAGGACACGGATGAAATGGGAGGGACCAGACAGACCTAAACAGAAGGCACCACTGCTTGAAGAACCTTTCTCCCAAAAACAGCCTCAGAAGAAGCAAAAGTATCACATTTGTAAGATTTGGAAAAAGTATGAAGAGATGACAAAGTCGCAGCCTTACAAATCTGTTCAACAGAAGCATCGTTTTTAAAGGCCCATGTGGAAGCCACAGCCCTAGTAGAATGAGCTGTAATTCTTTCAGGAGGCTGCAGTCTCAAATCCCAGGCAGATGATACTCCTCAGCCAAAAAGAAAGAGAGGTAGCCGTAGCTTTCTGACCCCTACGCTTTCCAGAATAAACAATGAATAATGAAGATGATTGACGGAAATCCTTAGTCGCCTGTAAGTAAAACTACAAGGCACGGACCACGTCCAGGTTATGTAACAGACGCTCCTTCTTAGAAGAAGGATTAGGACACAAGGAAGGAACAACAATTTCCTGATTAATATTTCTATTTGAAACAACCTTAGGAAGAAATCCAGGTTTGGTACCTAAAACCACCTTATCAGAATGGAATATAAGATAAGGCGAATCACATTATAACGCTGAAAGCTCAGAAACTCTACGAGCAGAAAAAAATAGCAACCAAAAACAAAACTTTCCAAGATAATAATTTAATATCTATGGAATGCATGGGTTCAAACGGAACCCCTTGAAGAACTCTAAGAACTAAATTCAAACTCCAGGGAGGAGTAATTGGTCTAAATACAGGCTTAATTCTGGTTAGAGCCTGACAAAAAGACTGAACATCTGGCACATCTGCCAAACGTTTGTGAAGCAAAATTGACAAAGCAGAAATCTGTCCCTTTAAGGAACTTGCTGATAACTCTTTCTCCAATCCTTCTTGGAGAAAAGACAGAATCCTGGGAATCCTAACTTTATTCCATGAGTAACCCTTGGATTCACAGCAAGATATTTACGCCATATCTTATGATAGATTTTACTAGTGACAGGCTTACGTGCCTGTATCAAAGTATCGATGACCGAATCAGAGAATCCCCGCTTAAATAAAATCAAGCGTTCAATCTCCAAGCAGTCAGCTGCAGAGAATTTAGATTTGGATGTTGGAAAGGTCCTTGAATGAGAAGGTCCTGTCTCAGAGGAAGTTTCACGGTGGCAGAAAGGACATGTCAACTAGATCCGCATACCAAGTCCTGAGTGGCCACGCAGGCGCTATTAGGATTACTGAAGCTCTCTCCTGTTTGATCCGAGCAATCATGCGTGGTCGGAGAGGAAAAGGTGGAAACGCGTAAACTAGGCTGAACGACCAAGGCGCTGCCAAGGCATCTATCAGCTCGGCCTGAGGATCCCTTGACCTTGATCCGTAACGTGGAAGCTTGGCATTCTGATGAGATGCCATCAGATACAATTCCGGTCTGCCCCATCGTCGAATCAATGAGGCAAACACCTCCGGGTGGAGTTCCCACTCCCCCGGATGAAAAGTCTGACGACTTAGAAAATCCGCTTCCCAGTTCTCTACTCCTGGGATGTAGATTGCTGACAGATAACAAGAGTGGGCCTCCGCCCATCGGATTATCTTGGATACTTCTATCATCACTAAGGAACTCCTTGTTCCCCCCGATGATTGATATAAGCCACAGTCATGATATTGTCCGATTGGAATCTGATGAATTTGGCCGAAGCCAACTGAGGCTACGCCTGAAGCGCATTGAATATTGCTCTCAGCTCCAGAATATTGATTGGAAGTAGAGACTCCACCTGAGTCCAAACCCCCTGAGCCTTCAGGGAATTCCAGACTGCACCCCAGCCCATTAGACTGGCGTCCGTTGTCACTATCACCCACAAGGGTCTGCGGAAACACATCCCCTGGGACAGATGATCTGGCGACAACCACCAAAGAAGAGAGTCTCTGGTCTCTTGATCCAGATTTATCTGAGGAGATAAATTTGCATAGTCCCCATTCCACTGTCCAAGCATGCACAGCTGCAGTGGTCTGAGATGAGCAAACGGAATGATTTCTATTGCCGCTACCATTAATCCAATTACCTCCATACACTGAGCCACTGATGGCCGAGGAATGGACTGAAGTGCTCGGCAAGTATTTAGAATCTTTGATTTTCTGACCTCCGTCAGAAATATTTTCATGTCTACCGAGTCTATCAGAGTTCCCAAGAAGGGAACCCTTGTCCGTGGAACTAGTGAACTCTTTTCTATGTTCACCTTCCAACCGTGAGTTCTCAGAAAGGACAACACTGTGTCCGTGTGAGATTTTGTCAAACGATAAATTGACGCCTGAATCAAAATATTGTCCAGATAAGGCGCCACTGCTATGCCCCGCGGTCTGAGAACCGCCAGAAGGGACCCTAGAACCTTTGTGAAGATCATGGGTGCTGTGGCCAACTCGAAGGGAAGAGTCACAAACTGAAAATGTTTGTCTAGGAACTGATGATGATCCTTGTGAATAGGGATATGAAGGTATGCATCCTTCAAGTCCACGGTAGTCATATATTGACCCTCCTGGATCATTGGTAAGATTGTTCGTATAGTCTCCTTCTTGAACGATGGGACTCTGAGAAACTTGTTTAAACACTTGAGATCTAAAATGGGTCTGAAAGTTCCCTCTTTTTTGGGAACCACGAAAAGATTTGAGTAAAACCCCTGTCCCTGTTCCCGTTTTGGAATGGGACAAATTACTCCCATGGTAGAGAGGTCTTTTACACAGAGTAAGAATGACTCTTTTTTTATCTGGTCTACAGACAATCGTGAAAGATGAAATCTCCCTCTTGGGAGAAAATCCTTGAATTCCAGTTGATACCCGTGGGTCGCGATTTCCAATGCCCAGGGGTCCTAAACATCTCTTGCCCAAGCATGGGCAAAGAAAGAAAGTCTGCCCCCTACTAGATCCGGTCCTGGATTGGGGGCCGCTCTTTCATGCTGTCTTTGTAGCAGCAGCGGGCTTTTTGGGTTGTTTACCCTTATTCCAAGCCTGGTTGGGTCTCTAGATGGACTTGGATTGAGCAAAATTCCCTTCCTGTTTTGTGGAGGAAGAGAAAGCAGAGGGTACTCCTTTAAAATTTCGAAAGGAACGAAAATTATTTTGTTTACCCCTTGACAGAATTATCCTGAGGTAGGGCGTGGCCTTTACCTCCAGTAATGTCAGAAATTATTTCCTTCAATTCAGGCCTGAATAGGGTCTTACCCTTGAAAGGAATAGCTAAAAGCTTAGATTTTGATGACACATCAGCAGACCACGATTTGAGCCATAACGCTCTACTCGCTAAAATGGCAAATCCTGCATTTTTCGTCGCTAATTTAGCAATTTGAAAAGCGGCATCTGTAATAAAAGAATTAGCTAGCTTGAGAGCCTTAATTCTATCCAAAATGTCCTCTAATGGGGTCTCAACCTTCAGAGAATCTTCTAGAGCATCAAACCAAAAAGCTGCTGCAGTAGTAACTGGCACAATGCAAGCTGTAGGTTGTAAAAGAAAACCCTGATGAATAAATAATTTCTTTAGAAGACCCTCTATCCATAGGGTCTATGAAAGCACAACTGTCCTCAATAGGTATAGTTGTACGCTTAGCCAGGGTAGATATAGCTCCCTCCACCTTAGGGACCGACTGCCAAGAGTGCCGAATGGTATCTGATATGGGAAACATTTTCTTAAAATTAGGAGGAGGAGAGAACGGTATACCTGGTCTATCCTATTCCTTTTTTACAATTTCCGAAATTCTTTTAGGAACCGGAAAAACATCAGTGTAAGTAGGCACCTCTAGATATTTGTCCATCTTACACAATTTCTCTGGTGGTATCACAATAGGGTCACAATCATCCAGAGTCCCTAAAACCTCCTGAAGTAACAGGCGGAGGTGTTCCAGCTTAAATTTAAAGGACATGACGTCCGAATATGTCTGAGAAAATATCTTTCCTGAATCTGAAAGTTCTCTCTCAGACAGCAATTCCCTGACCCCCCAACTCAGAGCACTGTGAGGGTACATCGCAAATAGCCAATAAAGCATCAGAGGATTCAGTACCTGACCTACTGCGTTTACGCTGTAACACTGGTAATTTAGATAATACCTCTGTAAGGGTAGTTGACATAACTGCAGCCATCTCCTGCAGAGTAAAAGAATTAGACGCACTAGAGGTACTTGGCGTCGCTTGTGTGGGCATTAAAGATTGTGACACTTGGGGAGAATTGGATGGCATATCCTGATTCTCTTTAGACTGAGAATCATCCTTAGGCACACTTTCTTTACTTAAAATATGCTTTTTACATTGTAAGGCCCTTTCAGTACAAGAGGTACACAACGTAAGAGGGGGTTCCACAATGGCTACACATAATCAACAGTGCCAAAAATTATTGCACCCTCAGAGCAAAGGGTGAAATTAACCTTTAAAAGATATTTAAAGCAAAAAATATGTTTGATTTGAAAAAATAACCCCTGCACCTCGCCACAGCTCCGCTGTGGCGCCTACCTGCCCCCAGGGTACTGCAAAATGATCCAGTTAACAGAACACCAGTTTAGGCGCAACTGGAGCTAATGCCTGCTGCCTTCTCAGTCAGAGTAAACTGCGCGTCTGAGCGCGCGAAAATAGGCCCCGTCCATCATGGACGACGTTCGCATTAGACTGTACAACCGCATGGGAAGCGGTTAGCAATAAAGCCATGTGGTCCCCTAAGCACAACATAAATATACAGCCATACTGATTATTTGATCCAAATAAAAACCGTTAAGCTGTCTCTCCCAGTGTCCCTTTATATATGCTGCTTTAAGCCCTTTATAATGCTGAGCCCAGTATGATGTCAATAAAATAAATACCTCAATGCTGCTTGTAGCATGGCACCGTTCTCCACACTGAAGATTCCTCTTGTACTACCTTCAGAAGTTCTGTGGGAACCAACATGGATCTTAGTTACATCTGCTAAGATCATCAACCTCAGGGCAGAAATCTTCTTTCATATTTTCCTGAGGAAAATAGTACTCACCGGTACCATTTAAAATAAAAAACTTCTTGATTGAAGAAACTAAAACTAACACCTCACTTTACCTCTTCCTATTACTAACACAGGCAAAGAGAATGACTGGGGGTGGAGGGAAGGGAGGAGCTATACATACAGCTCTGCTGTGGTGCTCTTTGCCACTTCCTGTTAGGAGGTTAATATCCCACAAGTAAGGATGAAATCCATGGACTCGTCTTATCTTGTAGAAGAAATAAATGCCAAAACAAGGGGTCACAATCTAAAGTTAGAGGGTAGCAGATTCAGGAGAAATTTGAGGAAGCATTTTTTTACAGAAAGGGTGGTGGATTCATGGAATAAACTTCCATTTGAGGTAGTAAACACAAACGGCTAGTTTACGAGTTTGGCGTTAGGCTTAAAAAACAGCGTTGGCCAGTCCTAACGCTGCTTTTTAACACCCCCCTGGTATTACGAGTCTTGCAGGTACAGGTGTACCGCTCACTTTTATTCCGCGACTCGAGCTTACCGCAAATCCCCTTATGTAAATTGCATATCCTATCTTTTTAATGGGATTTGCCTAACGCCGGTATTATGAGTCTTGGAAGAAGTGAGCGGTACAGCCTCTCCTGTCAAGACTCCTACCGCATTTAAAAGTCAGTAGTTAAGAGTTTTATGGGCTAACGCTGTAACATAAAACTCTTAACTAAAGTGCTAAAAAGTAAACTACCTATTAACCCCTAAACCGAGCCCCGCCCACATCGCAAACACTTAAATTTTTTAACCCCTAATCTACAGACCGGACATAGCCGCCACTGTAATAAATATATTAACCCCTAAACCGCCACACTCCCGCCTTGCAAACACTAGTTCAATTTTATTAACCCCTAATCTGCCATCCCTAACATCGCCGACACCTACCTACATTTATTCACCCCTAATCTGCCACCCCCAACGTCGCCGCAACTCTATGAAATTTATTAACCCCTAAACCTAAGTCACCAGCTTGGTGAAGACGGCTCAAGGTAGGGTGATCTTCAAGGGGGAAGTGTTAGGTTTTATTAAGGGGGGATTGCGTGGTGTAATTCCGGTTGTGTATTGAGGTGAGATGTGGAGCTAAATTTTGCGGTGTATCCAGTCCACGGATTCATCCTTTACTTGTGGGATATTCTCATTCCCTACAGGAAGTGGCAAAGAGAGCACACAGCAGAGCTGTCCATATAGCTCCCCCTCTAGCTCCACCCCCCAGTCATTCGACCAAAGGTTAGGAAGAAAAAGGAGAAACCATAGGGTGCAGTGGTGACTGTAGTTTAAATAAAAAACCTGACTTAAATGCCAGGGCGGGCCGTGGACTGGATACACCGCAAGAGAAAGTAATTTATCAGGTAAGCATAAATTCTGTTTTCTCTTGCAAGGTGTATCCAGTCCATGGATTCATCCTTTACTTGTGGGATACCAATACCAAAGCTTTAGGACACGGATGAAGGGAGGGAACAAGACAGGTACCTTAAACGGAAGGCACCACTGCTTGCAAAACCTTTCACCCAAAAATAGCCTCCGAAGAAGCAAAAGTATCGAATTTGTAAAATTTGGCAAAAGTATGCAGTGAAGACCAAGTCGCTGCCTTACAAATCTGTTCAACAGTAGCCTCATTCTTGAAAGCCCATGTGGAAGCCACTGCTCTGGTAGAATGAGCAGTAATTCTTTCAGGAGGCTGCTGGCCAGCAGTCTCATAGGCCAAACGGATGATGCTTTTCAGCCAAAAGGAAAGAGAGGTAGCAGGCGCTTTCTGACCTCTCCTCTTACCAGAATAGATAAACAATGAAGATGTTTGTCTGAAATCCTTAGTTGCTTGTAAATAGAACTTTAAAGCACGAACTACATCAAGATTGTGTAACAGACGTTCCTTCTTTGAAGAAGGATTAGGACACAGAGAAGGGACAACTATTTCCTGGTTAATATTCTTGTTAGAAACAACTTTAGGAAGAAAACCAGGCTTGGTACGCAAAACTACCTTATCTGCGTAGAACACCAGGTAAGGTGAATCACATTGTAAGGCAGATAATTCTGAAACTCTTCAAGCAGAAGAGATAGCTACTAAAAACAAAACCTTCCAAGATAACAACTTAATATCTATGGAATGTAAAGGTTCAAACGGAACCCCTTGAAGAACTGAAAGAACTAGATTCAAACTCCATGGCGGAACCACAGGTTTATAGACAGGCTTGATTCTGACTAAAGCCTGAGCAAACGCTTGAACGTCTGGTACCTCTGCCAGACGCTTGTGTAAAAGGATAGACAGAGCGGATATTTGTCCTTTTAAGGAACTAGCTGACAAACCTTTCTCCAATCCTTCTTGGAGAAAGGACAATATCCTGAGAATCCTAATCTTACTCCATGAGTAACCCTTGGATTAACACCAACAAAGATATTTCCGCCATATCTTATGGTAGATTTTCCTGGTGACAGGCTTTCTAGCCTGAATCTGAGTATCTATAACTGACTCAGAGAACCCACGCTTTGATAGAATTAAGCGTTCAATCTCCAAGCAGTCAGACGTAGAGAAACTAGATTTGGATGCTTGAACGGACCCTGTATTAGAAGATCCTGCCTCATTGGCAGTGTCCATGGTGGGACAGATGACATGTCCACTAGGTCTGCATACCAAGTCCTGAGTGGCCACGCAGGCGCTATCAGAATCACCGAAGCCTTCTCCTGCTTGATTCTGGCGAGCAGACGCGGGAGGAGAGGAAACGGTGGAAAAACATAAGCCAGATTGAAGGACCAAGGCGCTGCTAGATCATCTATCAGCACCGCCTTGGGGTGCCGGGACCTGGACCCGTAGAGAGGAAGTTTGGCGTTCTGACGGGACGCCATCAGATCCAATTCTGGAGTGCCCCATAGATGAGTCAGCTGGGCAAATACCTCCGGGTGGAGTTCCCACTCCCCCGGGTGAAAAGTCTGACGACTTAGAAAATCCGCCTCCCAGTTGTCTACTCCTGGGATGTGAATTGCTGAGAGATGGCAGGAGTGATCCTCCGCCCACCTGATTATCTTGGTTACTTCCGTCATCGCTATGGAACTCTTTGTTCCCCCCTGATGATTGATGTAAGCTACAGTCGTGATGTTGTCCGACTGAAATCTGATGAATTTGGCCACAGCTAGTTGAGGCCATGCCTGAAGAGCGTTGAATACCGCCCTCAGTTCCAGAATGTTTATAGGGAGAAGCGTTTCTTCCCGAGACCATAAGCCCTGAGCTTTTAGGGAGTCCCAGACCGCACCCCAGCCTAACAGACTGGCGTCAGTTGTTACAATGACCCACTCTGGCCTGCGGAAACATATTCCCTGAGACAGGTGGTCCTGAGACAACCACCAGAGAAGAGAATCTCTGGTCTCCTGGTCCAACTGAATTTGAGGAGACAAATCTGCATAATCCCCATTCCACTGTTTCAGCATGCATAGTTGCAGTGGTCTGAGGTGTATCCGAGCAAAAGGACTATGTCCATTGCCGCTACCATTAATCCGATTGCCTCCATGCACTGAGCTACAGATGGCCGAGGAATGGAATGAAGAACTCGGCAAGTAGTTAAAAGTTTCAACTTTCTGACCTCCGTCAGAAATATTTTCATTTCTACTGAATCTATTAGTGTTCCTAGGAAGGGAACCCTTGTGAGTGGGGACAGAGAACTCTTTTTGACGTTCACCTTCCACCCGTGAGACCTCAGAAAGGCCAATACAATCTCCATGTGAGCCTTGGCTCTGTGAAAGGACGGTGCCAGGAATTAAGATGTCGTCCAAATAAGGCACCACTGCTATGCCCCGCGGTCTTAGAACCGCCAGAAGGGACCCTAGCACCTTTGTGAAAATTCTGGGAGCAGTGGCTAAACCGAATGGAAGAGCCACAAACTGGTAATGCTTGTCTAGGAAAGCGAACCTGAGGAACTGATGATGATCTTTGTGGATAGGGATATGCAGGTACGCATCCTTTAGATCCACGGTAGTCATATATTGACCTTCCTGGATCATAGGTAAGATTGTCCGAATGGTCTCCATCTTGAATGATGGGACTCTGAGGAATCTGTTTAGAATTTTTAGATCCAGGATTGGTCTGAAAGTTCCTTCTTTTTTGGGAACCACAAACCGGTTTGAGTAAAAACCCAGACCTTGTTCTGCAATTGGAACTGGGTATATCACTCCCATCGTATGTAGATCTTCTACACAGCGTAAGAACGCCTCTTTCTTTGTCTGGTCTGTAGACAGACGAGAAATGTGGAACCTTCCCCTTGGAGGGGAGTCCTTGAATTCTAGAAGATATCCCTGGGAAACAATCTCTAATGCCCAGGGATCGTGAACATCTCTTGCCCAGGCCTGAGCGAAGAGTCTGCCCCCTACTAGATCCGGTCCCGGATCGGGGGCTACCCCTTCATGCTGTCTTGGTAGCAGCTGCAGGCTTTTTGGCCTGTTTACCCTTGTTCCAGCCCTGGTAAGGCTTCCAGGTTGCCTTGGGCTGTGAAACGTTACCCTCTTGCTTTGCAGCTGTAGAGGCTGAAGCCGGACCGCTCCTGAAGTTACGAAAGGAACGAAAATTAGCTTTGTTTCTAGCCTTAAAGGGCTTGTCCTAAGGGAGAGCATGGCCCTTTCCTCCGGTGATTTCTGAAATAATCTCTTTCATTTCTGGCCCGAAAAGGGTCTTTCCCTTGAAAGGGATATTTAATAATTTGGATTTTGACGACACATCAGCCGACCATGACTTGAGCCAAAGCGCTCTGCGCGCCATAATGGCGAAACCTGAATTTTTTGCCGCTAACTTAGCTAATTGCAAGGCGGCGTCTGTGATAAAAGAATTAGCTAGCTTTAGAGCCTTAATTCTATCCATAATTTCGTCATATGAGGTCTCCGTCTGGAGCGACTCCTCCAGCGCCTCAGACCAGAAAGCCGCTGCAGTAGTTACAGGAATAATACAGGCAATAGGTTGGAGAAGGAAACCTTGTTGAACAAAAATTTTCTTAAGTAAACCTTCTAATTTTTTACCCATAGGATCTTTAAAAGCACAACTGTCTTCAATTGGTATGGTTGTGCGCTTAGCAAGTGAAGAAACAGCCCCCTCTACCTTAGGGACCGTCTGCCACGAGTCCCGCCTCGGGTCAGTTATGGGGAACATTTTCGTAAAAATAGAGGGGGGAACAAAAGGGACACCTGGTCTATCCCACTCCCTAGTAACAATATCCGCAACCCTTTTAGGGATCGGAAACGCATCAGTGTATACAGGGACCTCTAGGTACTTGTCCATTTTACACAATTTCTCTGGGACCACCATAGGGTCACAATCATCCAGAGTGGCTAATACATCCCTGAGCAATACGCGGAGGTGTTCCAGTTTAAATTTAAACGCTAATGAATCTGACTCTGCCTGATGAGAAACCTTTCCCGAGTCGGAAATTTCTCCCTCAGACATCAAATCCCTCACCCCCACTTTGGAGTGTTGTGAGGGTACATCAGAAAGGGCTACCAAAGCTTCAGACTGCTCATAATCTGTTCTTAAAACAGAGCTATCACGCTTTGCAGGAAAAACTGGCAGTTTGGATAGAAAGGCCATAAGGGAATTATCCATGACTGTCGCTAGTTGTTGCAATGTAATAGGGGCAGACGCACTAGAAGTACTAGGCATCGCTTGAGCGGGCGTAACTGGTTGTGACACATGGGGAGAGGTAGGCGGACTATCCTCATTACCTTCAGTCTGAGAATCATCTAGGGCCACACTTTTAAGTGCAACAACATGATCTTTAAAGTGTATAGACATATTAGTGCAATTGGGACACATTCTGAGAGGGGTTCCACCATGGCTTCTAAACACATTGAACAAGGATTTTCCTTAGTGTCAGACATGTTTAACAGACTAGTAGCATACACAAGCAGGCTTGGAAAACGCTTTAATCAAATAAAAAACACAATTTGAAAAAAACGTTACTGTGCCTTTAAGAAATAAAAAGAGCACACAATTTTACAAAACAGTGAAAAATGCACCAATCCTTTTTCACAGTATGTACCTAAGGCTTTAATATGATTGCACAGCAAGTTTCAGAACGATTAACCCCTAAAGCCAACAACCGGTTAATTAACTACAGCACCTTGCCACAGCTTACTGCTGTGGCCCTACCTGCCCTTAGGGATCAGTTTTGGGGAAATAAAGCTTCTTCTAGGCCCTCAATCAGCAGCTGGACCCTCCATGTGAAGCAGCATGAGACAGTCTCTCAATTCTAAGTGCGCATCTGAGGCGCGAAATTAGACCCCTCCCACTCCACTCCGGAGTTGTGAGGCCTACAAAAATCACTTCTAAGTGGCTAAATTTATGCCATGTGGAAATTAACCCCAGTAAAACACTCCAAAGTGCTTAAAAAGGTGTCTCCAACGAGTATTTCTTAAATAAATAATCGATTGCCCTGCATTAGTGTCAACCAGCCTATTTAGCCCTGTCATGTAAGCATTCAATTCTATACTAAGTCTCAGAACATAGCTTACCCTCCCCACATGGGGATCTTGTCAGTCTTCTAGCATTATCTCAGTCTTGTCTAGAAATAAATGACTGAACATACCTCATTGCAGTCAAGCCTGCAAACTGTTCCCCCCAACTGAAGTTTTCTGGTACTCCTCAGTCCTGTGTGGGAACAGCAGTGGATTTTAGTTACAACATGCTAAAATCATTTCCCTCTCAGCAGAATTCTTCATCACTTTTCTGCTAGAGAGTAAATAGTACAAACCGGTACCATTTAAAAATAACAAACTCTTGATTGAAGATATAAAACTACAAATCTAACACCACATTCACTTTACCCTCCCGTAGAGAGACCCTAGTGCTTAGAGCCGGCAAAAGAGAATGACTGGGGGGTGGAGCTAGAGGGGGAGCTATATGAACAGCTCTGCTGTGTGCTCTCTTTGCCACTTCCTGTAGGGAATGAGAATATCCCACAAGTAAAGGATGAATCCGTGGACTGGATACACCTTGCAAGAGAAAAAAGCTCATTAGCAACGCACCCCTGTTACCGCAAAACTCTAATAAAGGTGACAGACTGTAAAGGAATTTAAAAATGCCTGGGACATGCATAAGGCTATCCTAAGGAAAAAGTAACATGTAATATGGGTTGACTTGATGGGCCTTTTTGGTTCTTATCTACCGTCAAATTCTATGTTCTATGTATATATGGATTTTGAAACATCAATATTGTATTTTATTAATTGTTAAGAAAAAAAAATCATTATTTGTTTTTTACTTTTCTTCTCATTTTTCATTTGTATGGAGTACCGATACACAGAAAGCAACCTGTGGTAGCCAGATTGACTGTGCATATATTGAGGGCTTCACCAGAGGGCCTTATGTATTCAACACTTACACGTAGTTGAGTTTATACACATTGCTCATAATGCTGGTCAAATACAAGAGCAGTCCTCCTTGACAGATGTTGGATCTTCCTAAATTTCAGCCTCAAAAAAGGTATTTTACCTTATGATGTCCAATTAGGTTAAGCTGGAAAATGCCAAAAATCCCTGGACCTATTGAAATAACTTAGGGTACCAACTAGTCAGATCAACATTCTCCAACAGAGCAGTGCACAAGCTGCTCCAAACATCCTCAATCTCTAGATTCCCTCTGCTCATCCATGCAGCTGAATGCTACACGTGCATCTATGGAAAAAAATGTATATAAAGTAATGTGATATAATGTATTGCTACCAAATAAGTGAGCATTTATTCAACACAGAAAATTAAATGATAGCAGAAAACTGTATGAATGACTTAATACTACATTCCAGAAATGCTGTTTTCTATTATTTATTTTTTTTACCAGGAAGGCTTCTATCCATCAGTGTGACCTTGGAACACGAACACAAAAATAAAGAGGCATAGTCTAATTAAAGCTTGTGAGTGTGCGCTACCCAGAGGTATGCCTGATATCTTGTAATGTGTCCTCTATTTTCCATAAAAAGGCAAAAGTAAAAAGCCATGGAATGGTTTATACTGTGTGGGTAGCATCCCAGAGCATGGAACTGCCCTTTATTTTCAAATACTGCCAACACTGAAATAAAGCAAATAACAAAATAATGAATAATAATTTTATTTTAATACAATTAATTATGGTAAAATCCACAACTGTTAAATATTTTGAATCAGACTTTTAAATGCTTGAGTTGAATTATTTATAAGCTTAAGTACCAACAACCACTGTAATTAGGTAATTTCTACATTGAAAAAAATTCCTAGCACGCGCCCTTCATTACCATCCTTTATGCTTTGGTGTCAGGAATCTAGGGATTATGCATTTAAAGATTTTTTTTTGCTGTCAAAAATGATCAAAGACTTTAAAACCACTAGAATTTAGATTTTAACCATTTGGTTAAATGGGCGTAGTGAAAAAAAGATCAGGTAACATAATCAATTAATAAATCTCAGACATAGCAGCACATTTCTTAGTAACAGCCCATGATAAGTTATATTATATTTAGCAATATCCAATGGCAGGCATAGAACATACCTACTCTGAATATACCTTAAGCAAACCAGCTATTTGGTGTAGCTGCCCTATAATACACATACTAGCCATGTTTAATAATAATAAAAACCCTAGTATGTTTTATCCACCAAATGTGTTACAAAAAATGCAGACATTAATATACAGCAACTGACAAAAATGTACAAGTTATGTTATAAAATGATATGCAACATCCAAACCAAAAACTATAACATTTATTAGAATACAGTGTCAAAATGATGCATTAATAATGGAATAGAAAAGTATAATATATTGCGATATATTAAATCTTTTATAAAATCTACGTGCATTATGTGTCAGTGTGCCAGTTGCCTGGTTTTAGACATTAAATTACTTATGGTAAGAGGGCTATGATAAATCCTTGGTCCCAATCATAGTAATTTTCTTAATCAATGGTTTAGAAGCAGGCATTTAAAAATCTATTCTAGGGCTTAAATACTTAAAATAGAGGTCTGATGTGTATTAATTGTACTTAATACTGTAATTTTACTTGGCTTGTTTTTATTTTGCAACTATTTACAAGCAGATTAACCAGTAAGCACTTTATATACTGTCTTTTAAATCTTTGTGAGTTAAGAATGAAATGGAATAAAATAAGACATCTTGTTTTGGCAATGGATGGTATTCACTTTAGATTTTAGCCTTTTGCGTTTTCTGACCTCCCCACTTATGAACTACATTTTTGTTATAGGGCTTTGTAATGGGAGGTCTGTCTGACTGGCAGTGGTGGTGTATAGCAATAAAATGGTGCATTCCAATAAAACAAGGATTTATTCATCAATATGACAATGTAAATTATAAGAAATTATATTGAGCTATTTTGAACTTGTCAAAAGTTGTGTTCCCCTAACACATACAAATTAATTTCATTCCATTTATGTATCAAACAGTAAAGATTTACAAAATTACTTCAAGTATTCTTTATATCACAGTGAAATGTTATGAATAATGAAATTTCTTGAATGAAAAAGGCAAAAACATTCCAAATTAAAATTCACACAAAATGCTTCAACGCATTTCCTTCATGTATTATGAATAGAAAGATTATTTGTAAAAAGTTATAAAAATTAAAATAAATTACATATTTAAGAACACTTTCTTTTCAAAGTGTTATATAAAAATTCAGATACTCTAAATCCTTATGAGGAGAAAGAAAAAAAGAAAAAAGACACGAGTGCTGGAGGTCTCTTCCCCTTGTATGATGAGCTTGTAGAATAGTCTTATTTTCATTGTTTATTAAAACGTTTAGCTCAAGAACCTAGTCAGTAGACCCAGCTAATTGGAACCCATTGCTGCTCCGTCCTTAATTTCTCAACAGCCTCCTGCAGTTTCTCAAAGGCTTTGTCTAGGTTATCATTTACAATAGTCAGGTCAAAGTAGTGGTTGTATGCTCTCATAACCCGAGCACTCTCGTCAACTGTTTTTTTGAGATCTGTATCCTGTTAAAGACGAAAGGAGAAAGATTATAAAAATTACAAGTTTAATTAAGTAAATTTAGATTAATTTAATTTAACCTTTCAAGTCACCCACGTAGTATTTATAAAGAGAGATAAATATATAAATATAGAGGCTGCTCTCCAGTTTCAAGTGTTCATTAGTTTTGCTCAGACAATAACACAAAATAGAATGATGGTAAAAAGATTTACACTTATTGATAAACACATTTATTGATACTTAAAGTGATGTGTGTATGTATGTATATATATATATATATATATATATTATTTTTTTAAAGTCTAAAGGGCACTCACAGAACTTATCCAAGTATCCAAAAGTATTTAGTCAACATTTTGGTTACACAGTTAAAGGGACAGTATACAATATAACTGCATGTAATAGACACTACTGTAAAGAATAATATACACAGATACTGATGTAAAAAACAGAATTTATGTTTACCTGATAAATTACTTTCTCCAACGGTGTGTCCGGTCCACGGCGTCATCCTTACTTGTGGGATATTCTCTTCCCCAACAGGAAATGGCAAAGAGCCCAGCAAAGCTGGTCACATGATCCCTCCTAGGCTCCGCCTACCCCAGTCATTCGACCGACGTAAAGGAGGAATATTTGCATAGGAGAAACCATATGATACCGTGGTGACTGTAGTTAAAGAAAATAAATTATCAGACCTGATTAAAAAACCAGGGCGGGCCGTGGACCGGACACACCGTTGGAGAAAGTAATTTATCAGGTAAACATAAATTCTGTTTTCTCCAACATAGGTGTGTCCGGTCCACGGCGTCATCCTTACTTGTGGGAACCAATACCAAAGCTTTAGGACACGGATGAAGGGAGGGAGCAAATCAGGTCACCTAAATGGAAGGCACCACGGCTTGCAAAACCTTTCTCCCAAAAATAGCCTCAGAAGAAGCAAAAGTATCAAACTTGTAAAATTTGGTAAAAGTGTGCAGTGAAGACCAAGTCGCTGCCCTACATATCTGATCAACAGAAGCCTCGTTCTTGAAGGCCCATGTGGAAGCCACAGCCCTAGTGGAATGAGCTGTGATTCTTTCAGGAGGCTGCCGTCCGGCAGTCTCATAAGCCAATCTGATGATGCTTTTAATCCAAAAAGAGAGAGAGGTAGAAGTTGCTTTTTGACCTCTCCTTTTACCAGAATAAACAACAAACAAGGAAGATGTTTGTCTAAAATCCTTTGTAGCATCTAAATAGAATTTTAGAGCGCGAACAACATCCAAATTGTGCAACAAACGTTCCTTCTTTGAAACTGGATTCGGACACAAAGAAGGCACGACTATCTCCTGGTTAATGTTTTTGTTAGAAACAACTTTCGGAAGAAAACCAGGTTTAGTACGTAAAACCACCTTATCTGCATGGAAAACCAGATAAGGAGGAGAACACTGCAGAGCAGATAATTCTGAAACTCTTCTAGCAGAAGAAATTGCAACCAAAAACAAAACTTTCCAAGATAATAACTTAATATCAACGGAATGCAAGGGTTCAAACGGAACCCCCTGAAGAACTGAAAGAACTAAGTTGAGACTCCAAGGAGGAGTCAAAGGTTTGTAAACAGGCTTGATTCTAACCAGAGCCTGAACAAAGGCTTGAACATCTGGCACAGCTGCCAGCTTTTTGTGAAGTAACACAGACAAGGCAGAAATCTGTCCCTTCAAGGAACTTGCCGATAATCCTTTCTCCAATCCTTCTTGAAGAAAGGATAGAATCTTAGGAATCTTTACCTTGTTCCAAGGGAATCCTTTAGATTCACACCAACAGATATATTTTTTCCATATTTTGTGGTAAATTTTTCTAGTTACAGGCTTTCTGGCCTGAACAAGAGTATCAATAACAGAATCTGAGAACCCTCGTTTTGATAAGATCAAGCGTTCAATCTCCAAGCAGTCAGCTGGAGTGAGACCAGATTCGGATGTTCGAACGGACCTTGAACAAGAAGGTCTCGTCTCAAAGGTAGCTTCCATGGTGGAGCCGATGACATATTCACCAGATCTGCATACCAAGTCCTGCGTGGCCACGCAGGAGCTATCAAGATCACCGACGCCCTCTCCTGATTGATCCTGGCTACCAGCCTGGGGATGAGAGGAAACGGCGGGAATACATAAGCTAGTTTGAAGGTCCAAGGTGCTACTAGTGCATCTACTAGAGTCGCCTTGGGATCCCTGGATCTGGACCCGTAGCAAGGAACCTTGAAGTTCTGACGAGAGGCCATCAGATCCATGTCTGGAATGCCCCACAATTGAGTAATTTGGGCAAAGATTTCCGGATGGAGTTCCCACTCCCCCGGATGTAATGTCTGACGACTCAGAAAATCCGTTTCCCAATTTTCCACTCCTGGAATGTGGATTGCAGACAGGTGGCAGGAGTGAGTCTCCGCCCATTGAATGATTTTGGTCACTTCTTCCATCGCCAGGGAACTCCTTGTTCCCCCCTGATGGTTGATGTACGCAACAGTCGTCATGTTGTCTGATTGAAACCGTATGAACTTGGCCTTTGCTAGCTGAGGCCAAGCCTTGAGAGCATTGAATATCGCTCTCAGTTCCAGAATATTTATCGGTAGAAGAGATTCTTCCCGAGACCAAAGACCCTGAGCTTTCAGGGGTCCCCAGACCGCGCCCCAGCCCATCAGACTGGCGTCGGTCGTGACAATGACCCACTCTGGTCTGCGGAAGGTCATCCCTTGTGACAGGTTGTCCAGGGACAGCCACCAACGGAGTGAGTCTCTGGTCCTCTGATTTACTTGAATCGTCGGAGACAAGTCTGTATAGTCCCCATTCCACTGACTGAGCATGCACAGTTGTAATGGCCTTAGATGAATGCGCGCAAAAGGAACTATGTCCATTGCCGCTACCATCAAACCTATTACTTCCATGCACTGCACTATGGAAGGAAGAGGAACGGAATGAAGTGTTTGACAAGAGTTTAGAAGTTTTGTTTTTCTGGCCTCTGTCAGAAAAATCCTCATTTCTAAGGAGTCTATTATTGTTCCCAAGAAGGGAACCCTTGTTGACGGAGATAGAGAACTCTTTTCTACGTTCACTTTCCATCCGTGAGATCTGAGAAAGGCCAGGACTATGTCCGTGTGAGCCTTTGCTTGAGGAAGGGACGACGCTTGAATCAGAATGTCGTCCAAGTAAGGTACTACTGCAATGCCCCTTGGTCTTAGTACCGCTAGAAGGGACCCTAGTACCTTTGTGAAAATCCTTGGAGCAGTGGCTAATCCGAAAGGAAGTGCCACGAACTGGTAATGCTTGTCCAGGAATGCGAACCTTAGGAACCGATGATGTTCCTTGTGGATAGGAATATGTAGATACGCATCCTTTAAATCCACCGTGGTCATGAATTGACCTTCCTGGATGGAAGGAAGAATTGTTCGAATAGTTTCCATTTTGAACGATGGAACCTTGAGAAACTTGTTTAGGATCTTGAGATCCAAGATTGGTCTGAACGTTCCCTCTTTTTTGGGAACTACGAACAGATTGGAGTAGAACCCCATCCCTTGTTCTCCTAATGGAACAGGATGAATCACTCCCATTTTTAACAGGTCTTCTACACAATGTAAGAATGCCTGTCTCTTTATGTGGTCTAAAGACAATTGAGACCTGTGGAACCTCCCCCTTGGGGGAGGCCCCTTGAATTCCAGAAGATAACCTTGGGAGACTATTTCTAGTGCCCAAGGATCCAGAACATCTCTTGCCCAAGCCTGAGCGAAGAGAGAGAGTCTGCCCCCCACCAGATCCGGTCCCGGATCGGGGGCCAACATTTCATGCTGTCTTGGTAGCAGTGGCAGGCTTCTTGGCCTGCTTTCCCTTGTTCCAGCCTTGCATTGGTCTCCAGGCTGGCTTGGCTTGAGAAGTATTACCCTCTTGCTTAGAGGACGTAGCACTTGGGGCTGGTCCGTTTCTACGAAAGGGACGAAAATTAGGTTTATTTTTGGCCTTGAAAGACCTATCCTGAGGAAGGGCGTGGCCCTTACCCCCAGTGATATCAGAGATAATCTCTTTCAAGTCAGGGCCAAACAGCGTTTTCCCCTTGAAAGGAATGTTAAGCAATTTGTTCTTGGAAGACGCATCCGCTGACCAAGATTTCAACCAAAGCGCTCTGCGCGCCACAATAGCAAACCCAGAATTTTTCGCCGCTAACCTAGCCAATTGCAAAGTGGCGTCTAGGGTGAAAGAATTAGCCAATTTGAGAGCACGGATTCTGTCCATAATCTCCTCATAAGGAGGAGAATCACTATCGATCGCCTTTTCTAGCTCATCGAACCAGAAACACGCGGCTGTAGTGACAGGGACAATGCATGAAATTGGTTGTAGAAGGTAACCTTGCTGAACAAACATCTTTTTAAGCAAACCTTCTAATTTTTTATCCATAGGATCTTTGAAAGCACAACTATCTTCTATGGGTATAGTGGTGCGTTTGTTTAAAGTAGAAACCGCCCCCTCGACCTTGGGGACTGTCTGCCATAAGTCCTTTCTGGGGTCGACCATGGGAAACAATTTTTTAAATATGGGGGGAGGGACGAAAGGTATACCGGGCCTTTCCCATTCTTTATTTACAATGTCCGCCACCCGCTTGGGTATAGGAAAAGCTTCTGGGGGCCCCGGGACCTCTAGGAACTTGTCCATTTTACATAGTTTCTCTGGGATGATCAAATTCTCACAATCATCCAGAGTGGATAACACCTCCTTAAGCAGAGCGCGGAGATGTTCCAACTTAAATTTAAATGAAATCACATCGGGTTCAGCTTGTTGAGAAATTTTCCCTGAATCTGAAATTTCTCCCTCAGACAAAACCTCCCTGGCCCCCTCAGACTGGTGTAGGGGCATATCAGAACCATTATCATCAGCGTCCTCATGCTCTTCAGTATCTAAAACAGAGCAGTCGCGCTTACGCTGATAAGTGGGCATTTTGGCTAAAATGTTTTTGATAGAATTATCCATTACAGCCGTTAATTGTTGCATAGTAAGGAGTATTGGCGCGCTAGATGTACTAGGGGCCTCCTGAGTGGGCAAGACTGGTGTAGACGAAGGAGGGAATGATGCAGTACCATGCTTACTCCCCTCACTTGAGGAATCATCTTGGGCATCATTTTCAGTGTCACCTAAATCACATCTATTTAAATGAGAAGGAACCTTGGCTTCCCCACATTCAGAACACAGTCTATCTGGTAGTTCAGACATGTTAAACAGGCATAAACTTGAAAACAAAGTACAAAAAACGTTTTAAAATAAAACCGTTACTGTCACTTTAAATTTTAAACTGAACACACTTTATTACTGCAATTGCGAAAAAGTATGAAGGAATTGTTCAAAATTCACCAAAATTTCACCACAATGTATTAAAGCCTTAAAAGTATTGCACACCAAATTTGGAAGCTTTAACCCTTAAAATAACGGAACCGGAGCTGTTTTTATCTTTAACCCCTTTACAGTCCCTGGTATCTGCTTTGCTGAGACCCAACCAAGCCCAAAGGGGAATACGATACCAAATGACGCCTTCAGAAAGTCTTTTTTATGTATCAGAGCTCCTCACACATGCGACTGCATGTCATGCTTCTCAAAAACAAGTGCGCAATACCGGCGCGAAAATGAGGCTCTGCCTATGATTAGGGAAAGCCCCTAGAGAATAAGGTGTCTAAAACAGTGCCTGCCGATATTATTTTACAAAAATACCCAGATTAAATGATTCCTCAAGGCTAAATATGTTATATATGAATCAATTTAGCCCAGAAAATGTCAACAGTCTTAACAAGCCCTTGTGAAGCCCTTATTTACTCTGTAATAAAAATGGCTTACCGGATCCCATAGGGAAAATGACAGCTTCCAGCATTACATCGTCTTGTTAGAATGTGTCATACCTCAAGCAGCAAAAGTCTGCTCACTGTTCCCCCAACTGAAGTTAATTCCTCTCAACAGTCCTGTGTGGAACAGCCATCGATTTTAGTAACGGTTGCTAAAATCATTTTCCTCTTACAAACAGAAATCTTCATCTCTTTTCTGTTTCAGAGTAAATAGTACATACCAGCACTATTTTAAAATAACAAACTCTTGATTGAATAATAAAAACTACAGTTAAACACTAAAAAACTCTAAGCCATCTCCGTGGAGATGTTGCCTGTACAACGGCAAAGAGAATGACTAGGGTAGGCGGAGCCTAGGAGGGATCATGTGACCAGCTTTGCTGGGCTCTTTGCCATTTCCTGTTGGGGAAGAGAATATCCCACAAGTAAGGATGACGCCGTGGACCGGACACACCTATGTTGGAGAAATCCAGTATAAAACCGTTTAAAAATTACTTAGAAGCTTCAAGTTTAGCTCTGTTTATAAGGTTACTGGAACACCCACCTCAAGTGGGAAATAGCAGACACCCCCCCCCCCTTCCTTTGCATATGAAAAGACTCTTTACACAAACAGGAGCAAGCTGGAGTAGGTAGCTGACGGTATTCTCCTAAAACTTTGGGGCTTGGTTAGGAGTCTGAAAATCAGAGCAATGTTATTTAAAAATAAGCAAAACTATCCATTTAAAAAACAAACAAAAACTGTATGGGCTATATAAATGGATCATCTACAAAACATTTATGCAAAGAAAAACCTAGTTTCTAATGTCTCTTAAAGCTATTATCAAGACATTATTTTTATATTTTGCCTAGCGTGTACAAGAGAGAGAAGGGAGACAGAGGAGAGAAAGATGGGTCTATAGGAACCACTGTTCCCTCTAAGGCCAGTTTTGTGAGCGGTCAGGCAGTGAAACCCCAACAAAGACTCCCCTTTTCCAATACTTGTCCTCCAAAAATCCAACAAACTATTTCCAGAAAAGAACAAACGAAAAGCACAGCAAACATTTTTATAATAGTTTAATACCAAAAAATAACTATCAATAACACTTCAAGATAGAAAAGTGCCTAGTTAAAAAGCATATGTAACTATCCAACCGGTGAATCAATTTTAATATGGGCCACTTTTTCTAGTTAAATTTTTCTTTAAGCAGATTTGATTTTTAGATCCTCTCAATGTCCTTTATATATCCAAGGAACATCTTAGTATATTTTCCAAAATTATATATCCTATTACTCCGTTTTTAAGGAAGGACCATCACCATTCCACATTCAAGTTGCATTAAATACAGATTGCAGTGTCCCACATATACCCATAGAGTGTGTACCATGTGGTGTAAGCACTTCTTGATGAGGCAGGTATGTAACCCCCCCACCCACCCTGTGTGCGGCACAAAGTTATGCACTGCATTATAGCTTAAAACAAAGCTTGGTCATTCACTTATACCTTTTCAGTTACTGGTCTAGAAAAGATTTATATTAATGGACCCTGTGCGCTATAAGCTCAGTAACGACCAACAACAGAAAAGCTATGGATCTGTTTTTCCGAGGTCGTAAATGGTATGTACAACTAAGGCCAGTAGCTGGAAAGGTATGCACTTAGTTAAAAGGGACATAAAACCCCAAATTTTTCTTTCATGATTCAGATAAAGAATACAAATTTAAAAAGTTTCCAATTTACTTCTATTATCAGATTTGCTTTGTTCTCATGTTATTATATGTTCAAGAGATCTAGATAGGTAGTGTGCACTGCATGACAGGAAATAGTGCTGCCATCTAGTGCTCTTGCTAATGTATAACATTGTTGCAAAACTGGTACCATATAGTGCATACACACACATATATACATACAAACACATATATATATATATATATATATATATATATATATATATATATATATATATATAAAACATATAGATAGATAGATAGTTTGGATCAGCAATTTCATTTTGATCTATCAAATAACTGAAGGAAACAGTAATATTTCAGTAGTAAAATGAGCTTTATTGGATTAACAGAAAATTAGCAATATGCATCAAAACAAAATTAGACAGGTGCATACATTTGGGGACCACAACAGAAATATTGCATCAATATTTAGTAGAGCCTCCTTTAGCAGAAATAACAGCCTCTAGACGCTTCATATAGCCTGTAATGAGTGTCTGGATTCTGGATGAAGGTATTTTGGACCATTTCTCCTTGCAAAACATCTCCAGTTCAGTTAGGTTTGATGGTTGCCGAGAATGGACAGCCTTCTTCAAATCACCCCACAATCTGAGGGCACCACAGACCCTAATCTGAGGGTACCACAGCCTGCAAAACCTTTCTCCCGAAGGCTGCTTCAGCAGAAGCAAAAACATCAAACTTGTAAACATTTTGGAAAAAGTATGTAAGGAGAACCAGATAGCCGCCTTACAAATCCGATCCATAGAGGCCTCATTTTTGAAGGCTCAAGAGGAAACCACTGCTCTTGTAGAATGAGCCGTAATCCTCAGAGGAGGCTTATGTCCCGCCGGATGACACTCAGACAAAAGGATAAGGAAGTTGAAGAGGCCCTCAGACCCCTACGCTTCCCGGAAAAGAGAACAAAAAGAGAAAGAGGTTTGTCTAACTTCCTATGTGGCCCGAAGATAGAACTTCAAGGCACAAACTACATCCAGACAACAAGGGAAGGCACCCGGTCTCCAACAATCACAGGACACTTGGAACAGGACCAGGACACTTGGAACAGGACCAGGACACTCGCATCAAGTAAAAGCAATAATAGTTTATTTGACATCAAAAGGTAAAAAACATATCACATCCAGGAACATGGTCAGTGAGGCTTAGGTCAAACATGTTTCGTATAAACATACTGTACTTTATCAATGACCACCTATGACTACAAACTACATCCAGAATAAATTGGAAACATTCCTTCGACGAAGAAGGATAAGGACATAAGAAAGGAACCACAATCTCTTGATTGATGTTGCGAATTGACACAACCTTAGGAAGAAATCTAACTTGGTTCGTAGAACAGTCTTATCGGCATGAAAAGCCAGATAAGGAGGGATGCATTGCAAGGCAACAACCACAGATATTCTGCGCGCAAAAGCAATAGCCAGTAGAAAAGGAACCTTCCAAGACAACAATTTAATGTCCACTTCATGCATAGGCTCCAACGGAACCCATTGCAAAACCTTAAGGACAAGATTTAAACTCCAAGGAGGAGCCTTAGATCTAAACATAGGTCTGATCCCAGCAGAGCCTTAACAAATGGCTGCACATCTGGTAGCTCTGCAAACCTCTTGTGCAGTAACACAGATAGGGCTGAAAACTGTCCCGTTATGGGACTTAGCAGAAAAGCTCTTCTCTAGTTCATCCTGGAGAACAGAATAAGTAAGTCCTCCACACCTTATGATAGATGCAACGAGCAACCAGTTTACGAGCTTGAATGAGAATATAAAAAACTCTCTCAGTAAACCCTCTCTTGGCTAGGACTAAGCGTTCAATCTCCACACAGTCAGCCTTAAAGAATCTAGACATTGATGAACAAAGAGACCTTGATCAGCAGATCCCTGCGACAAGGTAACTTCCACGGAGGAGATGATGACATTCCCACTAGATCCGCGAACCATATCCTTTGCGGCCAAGACGGAGAGGTCAGTATCCCTGATGCCTGCTTGACTCGAGCCACTACACTAGGAAGTAGTGGTAACGGTTGGAAAGGATAAATCAGATCAAACCTCCAAGGCACCGCTAATGCATCTGTTAGCTCCGCCTGAGGATCCCTGTACCTCGACCCCTATCTGGGTAGCTTGGTATTGAGACGTTATAAGATCTTCCTCTAGGCAAATCTCTGCAAACATTCAGGATGGAGAGACCATTCTCCCTGATGGAAGGATAGTCTGCTAAGAAAATCCGCTTCCCAGTTGTCCACACCTGGAATGTGTATTGCTGACAGCGAACAAATGCGGGTCTCCCCCACACCAGAATCTGAGATACTTCCCTCAACACTAGGGAGCATCTCGTTCCCCCCTGATGGTTGATGTAAGCCACCGAGGATATATTGCTTGATTGGAATCTGATTAACTGGGACGAACCCAGCAGAGGCCAAGCCTTCAGAGCATTGTATATTGCCCAAAGATCCAAAATGAGATCAGGAGGGAGCTTTGCCTCCTGAGACCAGAGGCCCTATGCCTTCCTGGCACACCAAACAGCTCCCCATCCTGAAAGACTTGCAACCGTAGTCACAATCACCCAGGATGGTCTTGAGACAGACATCCCTCAGGACAAGTGATCCCGACAAAACCACCAAGAGAGACAATTCTCTCGATTGGTTGTCCAGAGAAATATGTTGAGACAGATCCGAATGATCGCCGTTTCACTAGTTCAGCATGCGCAGTTGCAACAGTCTGAAGTGAAACCTGGCAAAGGAAATGATGTCCAAGCTGGACACCATGAGACCAATCACCTCCATACACCGAGTCACAGATGGCCTTAAGGAGATCTGGAGGGCAAGACATGTTGAAGCTAGCTTGCAACATCACCGGTCTGTTAGAAATATTCTCATGTCTATGGAGACTATTATATTACCAGAGAATTCTACCCTGATACTTGATACAAGAGAACTCTCTCTAGATTATCTGCCATCCATGGGATCGAAGAAGACAGAGGAGATATTCCTAACGGTCCAATTTTCCAAAAAAAATCTTTAGCTAGACCAAACGGAAAGGCAATAACTGGAAGTGCTGGTCCAGGAATGCAAACCTTAGGAACTGGAAGTGGTCCTTGAGGATTGGTATGTGAAGGGAGCATCCTTCAGATCTATCGTGGTCATGAAATACCCCTCTCAAACGAGGGAAAGAGTGGACCTTATTGTCTCAATCTTAAATGAGGGGACATTTAAAAACCTGCTTTAGCACTTTAGGCCCAGAATCGGACGGAAAGTTCCCTCCTTCTTAGGGACCATGAAAGGTTTGAATAGTATCCCAAACCTCTCACTGCGATAGGCACCGGGACAATAACTCCTAGAGGACAGATCCCGTACACACGCCAGAAAGGCTTCCCCCCTTTCTGATCAGGAAGACAGGAGGAATCTGCCCTTGGGTGGCTGAGACTTAAACCTATCTTGTAACTCTGAGCTATGACCTCCAGGACCCATGGATCCTGCACGTCCCTGAACCAAGCGACTGAAAAGAGTGACATACTTCCCCCTACACAATCCAGAAGAGGACTGGGGACCGCCCATTCATGCCAACGTTGACGTGCTTCTTGCTCTACTTGGATTTATTCCAGGACTTTGACGGCTTCCAAGAGCTCTTGGTTTGCTCCGGCTTAGCGGAGGACTGCTGACATGGGCTTCATCAGAACAAAAATCTTCCCTTTGATTAGTTCATATACTCTTGCGGTAGGAGGGAACACTTGCTCCCTGAGACTGTGGAGATAATTGAGTCCAGGCCTGGACCAGACAAAATCATTCCCTTAAAGGAGGGAAGATGTCTAGACTTAGAAGTCATATCCGCAGTGTCAGGGTACCTGTAAATAACGTGAAATATGCTACAGATGTATCAGATATTTGATATTTCATTTTGTAGCTAAACATCCAGGATGAGATGGTTTTCACTGTGTGTAATTTAGCCCCCACTTCTTTTGAATACACAAAATGCAGCACAGGCCTGTGTCCCAATTCATCAAAAGAAATTGTTTTCAAAGTAATCTTAGAGGAGACATTTGGTCAATTTAAACTTAGTCACTTCAAACAAAGACAGATTGTTTCAAAAATATAGTATAGCTGTATATTCCAGTTCTTAGATCAGACATAAGATACGCTCATCTTAATTGAGATAGCATTTAAGCTATTTCAAAGGGAAGACATCTATCTCATTGCCTGGATTACAAGAATCCCTAGAGTGACAGAGACAGTGTCTGGAACTTTTCGTTTGAAGCTTAATGGGATGCAAAGACTAATTATAACTGCTGATGTTTGAATATACGAAGCTCAGACATACGTCCTGGGGAGGATAACACACAGCAAAAGCACATGGCTTGCATTATAACTTTAAATTTCACTGTTTAAAATATAACTTGCATTTAGATTTCAGTAAAACATACCTTAGACTGTATTAAAAAAAAAAAAATATATATATATATAGATATATATATATATATGGACATGGGAAATATAATTCAGATTTGTAATAGATTAAATAACAATCGTAATAATCCCATTTTTGAAATGTATATAACATTGTCTTTCTATCTTCCAGATGGGGCTAAAATATGATAAATACAGGATTGCCTGCTTGGGATGACTTAAGTCATGTCATATGGTTATGTAGTAAATGTTTATGAAACTTTAAATACATCTCTTAAAAATATAATAAGATGGATGTATAGGAATTACTTTGATGTAATATGATGTTAAAAACATACTGTGTTTGATATTGGAGTAATCAGAAAATTGACATGATGATATCCTGTCTGGAATTCAGATTGTAAGTGATTGATGCAAGAGGTTATGATGGTTTAAATCATTTTTATAAGAATATTTGGAATGTAGCAGTGAGTAATGGTGGGACTGTATTTGTTGGTTGTCTGCTGCCCCCTAGGGGATTTGAATGGTATGAAAGGCAAATGAATTTTCTATTAGGAAAAAATACAAAGCCAATGAGGGAGCGTTCCCCAAAATGAACCAATGAGAAGGGACAAGCTACTGTGGGCGTAACCGAAAAAGATTACCAATGATTATATACAGGAAAGCTAAATTAAAGAAAGGAGAGTTTTTCTTTGATTTGCTTACACTGGTGATTGATAACTGGCGGCCATACTTTGGAACACCATAACTTAAGCAAGGAGCTGAAACTAACCTTGATCTATGCAATAACTTTTCTTCAAATGAGGTGATCTGAAAATATTTGGAAAAGATTGAACTACAAATTGGCTCAAACTGGTGATGTATGAATGTTCTAATTTGTGATATCTAAATCAAAAGTATTTGGTAGTCATAACAAATTGCAGTTCAGCAATTTTAAAAAGGTACTTTATATTTTAGACTCATATCCACAGTCCTGGGTAGTTTAAAACTAGTCTTTTGTTTGCTAAATAATTTACAGTTGCAGCCACACACACACACACACACATATACATATATATATATATATATATATATATATATATATATATTAGAATTTACTTTATTGCTGCTAAAGAATTTGTTTCAGCTTAGATAAATTGGCATAGGAGTTGGTTGTTTGCACAAATAATATATACAATTTCTGATGTTTTAAATTGGAATTAGATAGGGTAAATTGTGGCTATAGAACTGATTGTACTGTTTGAAGGTTAGTAGCTCAGATTCTGATATCCTACTGTAGTATTTTAATGAAATTCAATTGTGAATAAGGTTAACAAATAAGGTAAACTTTTATGATCTTTGCATAGCATATTTTAATAATTTAAACGTGAATAGTATTGATTCATATCTGGCTTCCTACAAATATATTTCAATGTGTCTATAAATATTAACTAATAAAAAAGAATTTAGGAATTTACATTAATTTTATTGTTTTGGTATATGCATTTTTATTGGGGTTTATTTTAAAGAATAATTATTAAAAATATTGTGGTATAACCCGGCCATATACTGAAAGCAGACCATAACTCCAGCCAGAGCCCGACGGGCCTGAACAGAAAAAGCTGAAGCCATAGCATTCAAGCGAATAAACTGCCTAATAGCAGCACAGATAAAAGAATTAACAACCCTCAAAGCCGTAAATCTTTTAAGGAGTCACGCCTAAAGGTAGTTTCTAAAGTATCCGCGGAAACAGCCACCGCCGGTTGAAACAAATATTCTGTATGTTGAAACATCTTTCTAAAGAGAGTTTCCATCTTTTATCCATGGGCTCTTCAAAAGAAGAACTATCATCAAGCGGGATAGTAGTACGTTTAGCAAGGGTGAAGATAACCCCATCCCATTTAGGGATGGAACCTCACAACTCCATTGAGAGTCCAGGACCGGGGACAATTTGTTAAAGTGAGAAGAGGGGGGGAAAGGAATCCAATCCTGTCCCATTCATTCATAATAATGTTTTCCATCTAACAGGAGCAGGGAAGGATAAGGTACCACCCTGTTCTCAAACTCTATCCAATTTAGGAATTAAAGGTTCATCAGGCATTTTGGCCTCTGGGACCTCTGAATTCACCAAAAACTTCCTTTAGAAGAAAGCACAAAATCCTAAACTAAAGCTGGAGGTTTAGAGGCAGCAGACTCCGACCCAGTATGGGTCATGCTCGGATAACCCTCAGTTAAATCCAATAAACTATCTGCTGTATACGGGTAAGGAGGCAATATGGAACCTTTTGCTTGCTCTTAGCAGGGCGAGGTAAAGCATTAAAGGCCGCAGACACCCCCCTCTGAACTGCGCAGTAACGTCTGGTGAAAAAGGCCCCCTCCAGAAGGAGGATTAGCAATGCTATGGGAAAACTGCATGTGTAGAGATATAAGAATATAGGATACGCACCTCACTGGACGACAACTCCTCAGAGGTGGACGGCTCCGTGGTATCAAACATGTTTGATATTATCACAATATCAAGGCATATGGAACATAATTGAGAGGGCGGAACTAAGGCCTCAGCCATATAAAACAGGAATTACTCATTAGGAATAGAGGAAGTGCCCTCTAAAGTAACAGAATCCTCCATCGCTAGTGCAATAACCGGAGAACTAGAGAAATAAAATATTTTATTTTATTAAAAAAAATGTTTTACAGGTTTTCAGGAGGCTGCTGTCCAGCAGTCTCATATGCAAAACGGATGATACTCATCAGCCAAAAAGAAAGAGAGGTAGCCGTAGCTTTCTGACCCTTACGTTTCCCCGAAAAAATGATAAAATAAAGAAGACGATTAACGAAGGTCCTTGGTCGCCTGTAAGTAAAACTTTAAAGCACGGACTACATCCAAATTGTGTAGCAGGCGTTCCTTCTGAGAAGAAGGATTAGGGCACAAGGAAGGAACAACAATCTCCTGATTAATGTTCTTGTCTGAAACAATTTTAGGAAGAAAACCAAGTTTAGTACATAACACCACCTTATTTGAATGAAAAATAAGGTAAGGCGAATCATATTGTAACGGCGAAAGCTCAGACACTCCTCGAGCAGAAGAAATGGCAACAAGAAATAAAACTTTCCAAGATAACAACTTAATATCTATGGAATGCATAGGTTCAATGGAACCCCTTAAATAACGTTTAGATCTAAATTCAAACTCCATTGAGGAGCAATTAGTTGAAACACAGGCCAGACTCTAATCAGAGCCAGACAAATGGATTGAACATCTGGGACATCTGCCAGACGCAAAATAGATAAAGCAGAGATCTGACCCTTTAGGGAACTCGCTGATAAACCCTTCTCTAATACTTCCTGGAGAAAAGACAAAATCCTGGGAATCCTACCTCTACTCCATGAGTAACCCTTGAATTCACACCAATAAAGATATTTAAGTCCTATCTTATGGTAAATCTTCCTAGTTACAGGCTTACATGCCTGAATCAAGGTATCTATGACCGAATCAGAGAAAACTCGCTTGTATAGGATCAAGCGTCCACTTTTCAAACAGTCAGCTTCAGAGAAACTAGATTTGGGTGGAAGAAGGGACCCTGAATAAGAAGGTCCTTTCTCAACAGAAGTGTCCAAGGTGGCAGAGATGACATGTCCACCAGATCGGCATACCAAATCCTGCAAGGCCACGCAGAAGCGAGGAGAATCACTGATGCCTTCTCCCATTTGAAAAGAACAATCACCCGGAAAAAAGCGCAAACGGGGGAAAAGATATTCTAGGCTGAAGGACCAAAGAACTGGCAAGGCAGCTATCAGCTCGGACTGGGGCCCTGGACCTGTATCTAGAGCCTGGCAGTCTGACAAGATGCCATGAGATCCAACTCCGGCCAACCCCATTTAAAAATCAAGTTGGAGAATAATCCCGGATGGAGTTCCCACTCTCCCGGATGAAAAGTCTGTCTACTCAGAAAACCGTTTCCCAAGTGTCCACCCCTGGGATATGGATCGCTGACATATAGCAAGAATGAGCCTCTGCCCACTGGATAATCTTGGCTACCTCAGCCATCGTTAAGGAACTCCTCGTTCCTCCCTGATGATTGATGTAAGACCGTCGCTATGTTGTCCACCTGAAAACTGAAGAAACTGGGCCGAAGCCAACTGAGGCTAGACCAGAAGAGCCTTGAAGGTCACTCTCAGTTCCAGGATGTTTATAAAAAGAACAGACTCTGCTGAGTCCACACTCTGCTAAATCATGTTCCCTGAGATACATGATCCAGAGACAACCACCATAGAAGAGTCTCCCATGTCTCCTGATCCAGAGTTAATTGAGGAGACAAGTCTGCATAGCCTCCGTTCCATTGCCTGAGTATGCTTAACTGCATAGGTCTGAGGTGGAACGAACAAACAGAATTTTAAGGGTCTCAAGGCGCTGCTCATTCTATCAATCTTGGAAGGATGAAAGGCTGAGTGGACCTCACCAGAAATATAATCTGCAACCCTTGGGTTGTTACAGAGCTCAGCCACAGTGCCTTAGCATGCAGAGCGATCTGTCCGGCTACTGTCCATTGCCGTCACCATCAACCCGATTACCTCTATGTACTGAGCCACTGAAAGCTGAGAAGTGGACTGAAGGACTAGACCAGCATCGATAGACCTTGATTTCCTGACCTCAGTCAGAAAAATCCTCATTGATATGGAATTTGTCATGATTCCCAAGAAAGCTATCCTTGTGCTTGGGACTATGTAACACTTCTCAAAAGTCACCTTCCATCCGTGAGATCACGGGAAGTATAACACCATGTCCGTGGAAATCTTGCTTGCTGTAAGGATGACGCCTGGACTAGGATATCAGCCAGATAGGGTGCCACTGCAATGCCCGGTAACTGAAGCACCGCTGACAGCGACCCCAGAGCCTCCGCGAGAACGCGGAACTGGGGCAAGACCGAAAGGAAAGACCACGAACAGGAAGTGTTTGTCCAGAAAGGCAAACCCTAGAACTTGAGACGAATCTCGAAACGGCACATGAAGGTACTTGTCCTTTAATCCACCGATGTAATAAATTGACCCTCTAGGATCAAGGGAGGAATGGAACAAATTAATAGGTTCCATCTTGAAGGACAGTACACTACTTAAAAAATGGTCTGAAAATTCACAACCCAATCGGTAACCCAATCGGTATAAAACCCCCCCCCCCAGATCCTGTACCAGTATTAGAACTGAAACAATAACTCCCAGGTCTTAGAGGTCACCGACACAGTGGAAGGACGTCTCTCCTTTTGTCTGATCTTCAGACAACCTTGAAAGCAGAGCCTGCCTCTGAGGGGAAAATATTTGAGCTTGAAACCAAACTTAAACGAAAACGGAAAGTCAGCCCCCTACAAGAACCAATCCCGGACTGAGGCATGTTCTCCATGCTGTCTTTGATTCAACAGCAGGCTATGTTTCTATTTTTTCTTTTTTTATAATTTTCGTCAAGCCAGGTCCCAACAATGTCTGCTCCTGGCAAGGAATCAACAAAAGCTTAGTTTTAGAGCATATATCCGTAAAAAAAGGCCCTAACCATAAGGTTCCAAGAGCTGGAACAGAGCCACCTATGCTCCCAGTTTGATAACTGGAAGGGAAGAAATTGAAAGAAAGGAATTTTTTTCCAGTCCTGGATTTTATCCAGGGAAGCTACTGACTTAATAGCATTCCACCACGCATCAAACCAATATGCCGTCACACTAATGACGGTAGCAAAGTACACAGATGGTTGCCATTGTAAACCCTGGTGTGTGTCCCATTACTAAATTTTGTCCATAAGACTATCCTCTAAGGGTATAGAAGAACTTGTAGTGATTTAGTTGAAACTACTCCTTCCCCCCTAGGGAATGTCGTCCAAGTTTTCAAGCCAGGCTTGCTAACCACTAGGCCACAACACCGTCTTGTAAATATAGGGAATGTCAAAGGTACTAATTCCATTTGAAACTGAGTTTCTCAGTAACATGCAGGAACCTTTTAGAATAGCAACTCCTCTAGCAAAGCCCCCTGTTTTTTTTTAATTTTTATTCCTGGTGGAAAAATATATAATGCATCATAACCCCGAGTGGAATGTGAAGGAAGCGCAGGGCACTGCATGTGGGCCATAAAATTTTGACGGAAACTATAGGAGAAATTTGTGGCCATTGTTAACAGACTCCCAACAGCAATTGCCGTAGAGGGAGTAGGTTCAAAGAGAGAAGATAAAATTGAATAAATTGTAATAAATATTTAATACATTTTTCACATGGGAAACGATACAGTTCATTTAAATCTGAAAAGTAACTCTATTCTTGTGTGCGTTCGTTTCATCCTTCGTCACAAGGGATGAATTAAAGGGACATAATACTCATATGCTAAATCACTTGAAACTGATGCAGTATAACTGTAAAAAGCTGACAGGAAAATATCACCTGAGCATCTCTATGTAAAAAAGGAAGATATTTTACCTCACAATCTCCTCAGCTCAGCAGAGTAAGTTCTGTGTAAAAAGTTATACTCAGCTGCTCCCAGCTGCAGGTAAAAATAAAAAAAAAATGAAGAAATGAACAGCAGCATATCAGCATCAGCAGTGCTGAGGCCATGAACTCTTACTGTGATCTCATGAGATTTGACTTAACTCTCATGAGATTTCATAGTAAGCTTCCTTTACCTGATTGGTGAAATAATATGAGAGTTCACGATGCTCATCCCCTAAGATGTCCCAGGACAGACACACTATAATGCTGCTTAGAAATCCTTTACAATGGGAGGTGGATACTGAGGAACTTTTGAGGTAAAATATCTTTCTTTTTTACATAGAGATGTTCAGGTGATATTTTCTAGTCAGCTTTTTACAGCTATGCGGCATCACTTTCAAGTGTTTAAACATTTGGGTATTATGGCCCTTTAACAAATAAACAGCTGAAATTAATTTATTACAATGTACACAGAACAAAACGTTACTGTCTCTTTAAATCTTAAAGTAACTTATTTTTGTGTGCTTTGTACCATCCTACGTCCCAAAGGGTGAATTAATAAACAGCAGCAATTCCTTCAATAAAATTTACACAGAAAAAGTGTTACTGTCTCTTTAAATTTGAAAACAACGTCTTATTTCTGTTGTGCAGAAACCATCCAATAAGAATGTTAATATTGTTGTAAATAGACATTGTTATGTACATCAAAAAAACAATGTCTTGTGTAACAATACCAAATGAAATCTGCAAGGAACTGCAGAGCACTGCCTGTGGATCATAAAATTATTTTGGACACTAAAGGAGAAAATTGCGGCATGGATTGACCGGTGTCACCAGACTCCTAACAGCAATCGCTTTAGAAGGAGCATATATAATAAAAAAAATTGACACATAAAAAACAGTACTGTTTCACTAAATGTTAAAATAACATTCACCGAGATTCCGAGTTTTGTGGTAACAAGGGTGCCTTGCTAACGAGCATTTGTTTTTCAACGCTCCCTTAAGACAACGCTGGTATTACAGGTTTTTTTTAAACCCGGAGTTAGCCACAAAAAAGTGAGCGTAGAGCAAAATTTAGCTCTACATCTCACTGTAATACCAGCGCTGCTAACGGTAGCGGTGAGCTGGCTAAACGTACTCGTGCACGATTTCCCCATAGGAATCAATGGGGCAGATTGGGCTGAAAAAAACACCTGCAAAAAAGCAGCGTTCAGCTCCTAACGCAGCCCCATTGATTCCTATGGGAAAATACTTTTTATGCCTACACCTAACACCCTAATATGAACCCAGAGTCTAAACACCCCTAATCTTACACTTATTAACACCTAAATCTGCCGCCCCCGACATCGTTGCCACCTACATTATATTATTAACCCTTAATCTGCCGCTCCAGACACACTGCCGCCACCTACATTATACTTTGAACCCCTAATCTGATGCCCCCAACATCGCCGAACCCTACGTTATATTTATTAACCCCTAATCTGCCCCCCCAACGTCGCCGCAACCTACCTACAATTATTAACCCCTAATCTGATGCCCCCATCGTTGCTGCTACTATATTAAATTTATTAACCCCTAAACCTAAGTCTAACCCTAACACCCCCTAACTTAAATATAATTAAAATAAATGTAAAGAAAATAACTACAATTAAATTAATTAATCCTATTTAAAACTAAATACTTACCGATAAAATAAACCCTAAGCTAGCTACAATATAACTAATAGTTACATTGTAGCTATTTTAGGATTTATATTTATTTTACAGGCAAATTTGTATTTATTTTAACTAGGTACAATAGTTATTAAATAGTTATTAACTATTTAATAACTTCCTAGTTAAAAACAGAATTTATGTTTACCTGATAAATTACTTTCTCCAACGGTGTGTCCGGTCCACGGCGTCATCCTTACTTGTGGGATATTCTCTTCCCCAACAGGAAATGGCAAAGAGCCAGCAAAGCTGGTCACATGATCCCTCCTAGGCTCCGCCTACCCCAGTCATTCGACCGACGTTAAGGAGGAATATTTGCATAGGAGAAACCATATGATACCGTGGTGACTGTAGTTAAAGAAAAAAAAAAAATTATCAGACCTGATTAAAAAACCAGGGCGGGCCGTGGACCGGACACACCGTTGGAGAAAGTAATTTATCAGGTAAACATAAATTCTGTTTTCTCCAACATAGGTGTGTCCGGTCCACGGCGTCATCCTTACTTGTGGGAACCAATACCAAAGCTTTAGGACACGGATGAAGGGAGGGAGCAAATCAGGTCACCTAAATGGAAGGCACCACGGCTTGCAAAACCTTTCTCCCAAAAATAGCCTCAGAAGAAGCAAAAGTATCAAACTTGTAAAATTTGGTAAAAGAGTGCAGTGAAGACCAAGTCGCTGCCCTACATATCTGATCAACAGAAGCCTCGTTCTTGAAGGCCCATGTGGAAGCCACAGCCCTAGTGGAAGGAGCTGTGATCCTCTCAGGAGGCTGCCGTCCGGCAGTCTCGTAAGCCAATCTGATGATGCTTTTAATCCAAAAAGAGAGAGAGGTAGAAGTTGCTTTTTGACCTCTCCTTTTACCAGAATAAACAACAAACAAGGAAGATGTTTGTCTAAAATCCTTTGTAGCATCTAAATAGAATTTTAGAGCGCGAACAACATCCAAATTGTGCAACAAACGTTCCTTCTTCGAAACTGGTTTCGGACACAGAGAAGGCACGACTATCTCCTGGTTAATGTTTTTGTTAGAAACAACTTTTGGAAGAAAACCAGGTTAGTACGTAAAACCACCTTATCTGCATGGAACACCAGATAAGGAGGAGAACACTGCAGAGCAGATAATTTCTGAAACTCTTCTAGTAGAAGAAATTGCCACCAAAAACAAAACTTTCCAAGATAATAACTTAATATCAACGGAATGTAAGGGTTCAAATGGAACCCCCTGAAGAACTGAAAGAACTAAGTTGAGACTCCAAGGAGGAGTCAAAGGTTTGTAAACAGGCTTGATTCTAACCAGAGCCTGAACAAAGGCTTGAACATCTGGCACAGCTGCCAGCTTTTTGTGAAGTAACACAGACAAGGCAGAAATCTGTCCCATCAAGGAACTTGCAGATAATCCTTCTTCCAATCCTTCTCGAAGGAAGGATAGACTCTTAGGAATCTTAACCTTGTCCCAAGGGAATCCTTTAGATTCACACCAACAGATATATTTTTTCCAAATTTTGTGGTAAATTTTTCTAGTTACAGGCTTTCTGGCCTGAACAAGAGTATCAATAACAGAATCTGAGAACCCTCGCTTTGATAAGATCAAGCGTTCAATCTCCAAGCAGTCAGCTGGAGTGGGACCAGATTCGGATGTTCGAACGGACCTTGAACAAGAAGGTCTCGTCTCAAAGGTAGCTTCCATGGTGGAGCCGATGACATATTCACCAGATCTGCATACCAAGTCCTGCGCGGCCACGCAGGAGCTATCAAGATCACCGACGCCCTCTCCTGATTGATCCTGGCTACCAGCCTGGGGATGAGAGGAAACGGCGGGAATACATAGGCTAGTTTGAAGGTCCAAGGTGCTACTAGTGCATCTACTAGAGTCGCCTTGGGATCCCTGGATCTGGACCCGTAGCAAGGAACCTTGAAGTTCTGACGAGAGGCCATCAGATCCATGTCTGGAATGCCCCACAGTTGAGTGATTTGGGCAAAGATTTCCGGATGGAGTTCCCACTCCCCCGGATGCAATGTCTGACGACTCAGAAAATCCGCTTCCCAATTTTCCACTCCTGGGATGTGGATTGCAGACAGGTGGCAGGAGCGAATCTCCGCCCATTGAATGATTCTGGTCACTTCTTCCATCGCCAGGGAACTCCTTGTTCCCCCCTGATGGTTGATGTACGCAACAGTTGTCATGTTGTCTGATTGAAACCGTATGAACTTGGCCCTCGCTAGCTGAGGCCAAGCCTTGAGAGCATTGAATATCGCTCTCAGTTCCAGAATATTTATCGGTAGAAGAGATTCTTCCCGAGACCAAAGACCCTGAGCTTTCAGGGATCCCCAGACCGCGCCCCAGCCCATCAGACTGGCGTCGGTCGTGACAATGACCCACTCTGGTCTGCGGGAGGTCACCCCTTGTGACAGGTTGTCCAGGGACAGCCACCAACGGAGTGAGTCTCTGGTCCTCTGATTTACTTGTATCTTCGGAGACAAGTCTGTATAGTCCCCATTCCACTGACTGAGCATACACAGTTGTAATGGTCTTAGATGAATGCGCGCAAAAGGAACTATGTCCATTGCCGCTACCATCAAACCTATCACTTCCATGCACTGCGCTATGGAAGGAAGAGGAACGGAATGAAGTATCCGACAAGAGTTTAGAAGTTTTGTCTTTCTGGTCTCTGTCAGAAAAATCCTAATTTCTAAGGAGTCTATTATTGTTCCCAAGAAGGGAACTCTTGTCGACGGAGATAGAGAACTCTTTTCCACGTTCACTTTCCATCCGTGAGATCTGAGAAAGGCCAGGACTATGTCCGTGTGAGCCTTTGCTTGAGGAAGGGACGACGCTTGAATCAGAATGTCGTCCAAGTAAGGTACTACAGCAATGCCCCTTGGTCTTAGCACCGCCAGAAGGGACCCTAGTACCTTTGAGAAAATCCTTGGAGCAGTGGCTAATCCGAAAGGAAGCGCCACGAACTGGTAATGTTTGTCCAGGAATGCGAACCTTAGGAACCGATGATGTTCCTTGTGGACAGGAATATGTAGATACGCATCCTTTAAATCCACCGTGGTCAAGAATTGACCTTCCTGGATGGAAGGATTGTTCGAATGGTTTCCATTTTGGACGATGGAACCTTGAGAAACTTGTTTAGGATCTTGAGATCTAAGATTGGTCTGAACGTTCCCTCTTTTTTGGGAACTACGAACAGATTGGAGTGGAACCCCATCCCTCGTTCTCTTAATGGAACAGGATGAATCACTTCCAGAAGATAACCTTGGGAGACTATTTCTAGCGCCCAAGGATCCAGAACATCTCTTGCCCAAGCCTGAGTGAAGAGAGAGAGTCTGCCCCCCACCAAATCCGGTCCCGGATCGGGGGCCCGCATCTCATGCTGTCTTGGGAGCAGTGGCAGGTTTCTTGGCCTGCTTTCCTTTGTTCCAGCCTTGCATAGGTCTCCAGGCTGGATTGGCTTGAGAAGTATTACCCTCCTGCTTAGAGGACGTAGCACTTGGGGCTGGTCCGTTTCTGCGAAAGGGACGAAAATTAGGTTTATTTTTGGTCTTTAAAGACCTATCCTGAGGAAGGGCGTGGCCCTTGCCCCCAGTGATATCAGAGATAATCTCTTTCAAGTCAGGGCCAAACAGTGTTTTCCCCCTTGAAAGGAATGTCAAGCAATTTGTTCTTGGAAGACGCATCCGCTGACCAAGATTTTAACCAAAGCGCTCTGCGCGCCACAATAGCAAACCCAGAATTTTTCGCCGCTAACCTAGCCAATTGCAAGGTGGCGTCTAGGGTGAAAGAATTAGCCAATTTAAGAGCACGAATTCTGTCCATAATCTCCTCATAAGAAGAAGAATTACTAATAATCGCCTTTTCTAGCTCATCGAACCAGAAACACGCGGCTGTAGTGACAGGGACAATGCATGCAATTGGTTGTAGAAGGTAACCTTGCTGAACAAACATCTTTTTTAGCAAACCTTCTAATTTTTTATCCATAGGATCTTGGAAAGCACAACTATCTTCTATGGGTATAGTGGCGCGCTTGTTTAGAGTAGAAACCGCCCCCTCGACCTTGGGGACTGTCTGCCATAAGTCCTTTCTGGGGTCGATTATAGGAAACAATTTTTTAAATATGGGGGGAGGTACGAAAGGTATACCGGGCCTGTCCCATTCTTTATTAACAATGTACGCCACCCGCTTGGATATAGGAAAAGCTTTGGGGGGCCCCGGGGCCTCTAGGAACTTGTCCATTTTACATAGTGTTTCTGGAATGACCAGATAATCACAATCATCCAAATTGGATAACACCTCCTTAAGCAGAGCGCGGAGATGTTCCAACTTAAATTTAAAAGTAATCACATCAGGTTCAGCTTGTTGAGAAATTTTTCCTGAATCTGAAATTTCTCCCTCAGACAAAACCTCCCTGGCCCCCTCAGACTGGTGTAGGGGCCCTTCAGAAACAATATCATCAGCGTCCTCATGCTCTTCAGTATTTTCTAAAACAGAGCAGTCGCGCTTTCGCTGATAAGTGGGCATATTGGCTAAAATGTTTTTGATAGAATTATCCATTACAGCCGTTAATTGTTGTATAGTAAGGAGTATTGGCGCGCTAGATGTACTAGGGGCCTCCTGTATGGGCAAGACTGGTGTAGACGAAGGAGGGGATGATGCAGTACCATGCTTACTCCCCTCACTTGAGGAATCATCTTGGGCATCATTTTTACTAAATTTTTTATGACATAAATCACATCTATTTAAATGAGAAGGAACCTTGGCTTCTCCACAGTCAGAACACAATCTATCTGGTAGTTCAGACATGTTAAACAGGCATAAACTTGATAACAAAGCACAAAAAACGTTTTAAAATAAAACCGTTACTGTCACTTTAAATTTTAAACTGAACACACTTTATTACTGCAATTGCGAAAAAGTATGAAGGAATTGTTCAAAATTCACCAAAATTTTCACCACAGTGTCTTAAAGCCTTAAAAGTATTGCACACCAAATTTGGAAGCTTTAACCCTTAAAATAACGGAGCCGTTTTTTATATTTAACCCCTTTACAGTCCCTGGAATCTGCTTTGCTGAGACCCAACCAAGCCCAAAGGGGAATACGATACCAAATGATGCCTTCAGAAAGACTTTTCTATGTATCAGAGCTCCACACACATGCAGCTGCATGCCATGCTGTTCTCAAAAACAAGTGCGCCATACCGGCGCGAAAATGAGGCTCTGACTATGATTAGGGAAAGCCCCTATAGAATAAAGTGTCTAAAACAGTGCCTGCCGATATTATTTTACAAAAAATACCCAGATTAAATGATTCCTCAAGGCTAAATATGTGTAAATATGATCGATTTAGCCCAGAAAATGTCTACAGTCTTAATAAACCCTTGTGAAGCCCTTATTTACTGTCTGAATAAAAATGGCTTACCGGATCCCATAGGGAAAAATGACAGCTTCCAGCATTACATCGTCTTGTTAGAATGTGTCATACCTCAAGCAGCAAAAGACTGCTCACTGTTCCCCCAACTGAAGTTAATTCCTCTCAAACAGTCCTGTGTGGAACAGCCATGGATTTTAGTAACGGTTGCTAAAATCATTTTCCTCATACAAACAGAAATCTTCATCTCTTTTCTGTTTCAGAGTAAATAGTACATACCAGCACTATTTTAAAATAACAAACTCTTGATTGAATAATAAAAACTACAGTTAAACACTAAAAAACTCTAAGCCATCTCCGTGGAGATGTTGCCTGTACAACGGCAAAGAGAATGACTGGGGTAGGCGGAGCCTAGGAGGGATCATGTGACCAGCTTTGCTGGCTCTTTGCCATTTCCTGTTGGGGAAGAGAATATCCCACAAGTAAGGATGACGCCGTGGACCGGACACACCTATGTTGGAGAAATAAAGACAAATATACCTGTAAAATAAACCCTAACCTAAGTTACAATTACACCTAACACTACACTATCATTAAATTAATTACCTAAACTAACTACAATTAAATACAATTAAATTAAATAAAGTGCAAAAAAACCCAAACACTAAATTACAGAAAATAAAAAAATAATTACAAGAATTTTAAACTAATTACACCTAATCTGATCCCCCTAATAAAATAAATAAGCCCCCCAAAATAATAAAATTCCCTACCCTATACTAAATTACAAATAGCCCTTAAAGGGCTTTTTGCAGGGCATTGCCCCAAAGTAATCAGCTCTTTTACCCGTAAAAAAAAAAAAAAGACAATATCACCCCAACATTAAAACCCACCACCCACACACCCAACCCTACTCTAAAACCCACACAATCCCCCCTTAATAAAACCTAACACTACCCCCTTGTAGATCACCCTACCTTGAGCCGTCTTCACCCAGCCGGGCACAAGTGGTCCTCCAGAGGGGCAGAAGTCTTCATCTGATCCGGGCAGAAGAGGATCTCCAGACGGGCAGTCTCCCGGTTGGCATATTTTATTGTTAAAACCGCCAGGAATAAAATAACACTGATTCCATCCAGACCCAGTGTCTGTATAACATAGCTCAAAAAGACACCACAGTCCCATCACAATAAGGAGCCCAATCTTTATCTTAGCCCTTGACATGTGATTGTATGTAATGTAGTGCTCACTTTGTTCTGAAAGTATGATATCCCCAGAAATAATAAAGTTAGCACTTACCTTGAATGCTGTGCGACAGCATGGCAGTCCAGCAGGTGTAAGAGGTCCTCTCCCTCCCATAGCCCTGTGGAATAAGATAAGACTGAGTTAAATGTGCTTAGGCTATCTGGATTAGGGCAGCAAATATGTATAGGAGGCGCAGTGAGAATTATGTCCCACCAGTTCCTATTGCTTTAAAGCCACCAAATGCTCTACTGTAGAGACTGATCTGGTCTAGGCTACACCCTAACGCAAAGTAGCACTCTCTGGCACTACTTGAAAAATAATAAACTCTTGATTGAAGAATCTATAACTAACACCTCACTTTACCTCTTCCTATCACTAACACAGGCAAAGAGAATGACTGGAGTGGGAGGGAAGGGAGGAGCTATATATACAGCTCTGCTGTGGTGCTCTTTGCCTCCTCCTACTGACCAGGAGGCGTAATCCCACAAGTAAGGATGAAATCCGTGGACTCATCGTGTCTTTAAAAAGAAACAGCGATTTATGACTCCTCTCTGATAGACACCCGGTCAGGAAAAAGGGAATGAATCACATGGTGCACAATGCAGGACCGCCCCTGCTATGAGAAAGCACGCCAAGCTTGTAAGCTGCATGGCTCTCAAAGTGAAAGTGAAACCTGTATATTCCATAACAGCCTATGAGCCCATAACATCTCACACATAAAAGCAGCATAAAATCAAACAAACATATAAGATTATTATTCCCCCCTGTTCAATAAACCCCCATAAGGAGATATTAACCCTTGATTCTATACAGATAAAAGGAGTCAGACTGTGACCCTGTGTTCTTGCGTTATCATACATGTATAAAATATGAAACGAATTTACCAGAATCTACGCCCAGTAACAGAGACACGGCCCTTCAAGTGTGACAGATAGTAGCATCGCTTCTGACATGGATTCGAGTGAAGAAGGCAAGGCAGCGAAACTTGTCAATGCTGATTGCCTATGGAGATGTGAATATAAGTTGGGATGGTTTTCGCAGAAATACTCTCCCTGCATCTCCGGACTCTAACTTTCATCCATGCTCTCACTGAGAAGCTGATAGGACTACTTAAAACTCCAGTCCCATCTCGAAGAGTACTACCCTCCATAAGAGACTACTCTGAAATCTTCTAACACTTCTCTGCCAATCTCCTGTGACGAAAGGCAAAGAATGACAGGGGTTATGAGGAAGTTGGGGAGGTATTTAAGCCTTTGGCTGGGATGTCTTTGCCTCCTCCTGGTGGCCAGGTTCAGTATTTCCCACACGTAAGGAATGCAGCTGTGGACTCTTCCCATATTAAGATGGAAATGAGAAACTTTTTTAAAATTGCATGCTACTGAATCACAAAATAAAAATGTTAGATTTCATGTCACTTTAAGGTGTAATTTATCAACCTGTACGCATGTCTCAAATGTGTGTTACCACAAATATAATATTACAATGACATTTACAAAAATTGTTTTTGTCCACCAACCGATCATGAGAACAAAAACAAAAAATAATGCCCCAAAAGAGCCAGGTCTGTCATTTAATACTTCTTAAGTGGGTGTTACCCAATTCCTGCTCATAAGCCTAATCTCATTGGTGAATTGGTTTCTAGTGTGAGTAAATAAAACCAATTAAGATAGTAGGCAAAATAAAAAGAACTTACAGTGAGAAGTTTGGTTGTGATGCCAGCATCCACAACAGCTTTGTGCATGCCACGCAATATCTCCAATTCTGGTGCAGCTATGAATACAACATATGGCATAAATTCAGACGTTCGAAGGATTTTTAATGCCTGTGAAATTCAAAAAATCATATTAAATATTAAAAAAAAAACAGCATAAAAAAACACAATATATCAGAGTTCTTATAGTACAAGATAATGGTGCATATCACAAAAAAACAATTAACGATTTAAGGAATCAGTTCAATACTATTCATAATCAAACTTTCAGATTGTGCTGTAGATAGTAAAATGGTCTGTGATAAAAAATAGGAGTCTGAATATTTCCAATATGCTGCATTGGAAAGTGTGCAATAGATTCCCTTCTCTTCTGTATCCATATAATCTATGAATTGAAAATAAAACTATAATTTATGCTTACCTGATAAATTAATTTCTTTCACGGTGGTGAGAGTCCACAAGGCATTACTCCTGGCAATTCCACTCCTAGCCACCATAGGAGGCAAAGATTCCCAAAATTCCAAGAGCACTTAAAACCCTCCCACCTCAATGGTAAACTAGTCTGACATATAACCAAGCAAGAAGAAGAAGGAAAGGTAGGAAAGGACAAGAGCAAGAAAAATGGAACAGGTAAAAAAAAAAGGAGGTGCAAACTTGAACTGCTGCCAGAAAAAAATATAGTTAAAAAATTAGTCAAAAATGGTAGGGTATCATTGACTCTCACCACCATGAAAAAACAGAATTTATGCTTACCTGATAAATTACTTTCTCTTGTGATGGATCAAGTCCACGGATTCATCCTTTACTTGTGGGATATTCTCCTTCCCAACAGGAAGTGGCAAAGAGAGCACACAGCAGAGCTGTCCATATAGCTCCCCCTCTAGCTCCACCCCCCAGTCATTCGACCGAAGGTTAGGAAGAAAAAGGAGAAACCATAGGGTGCAGTGGTGACTGTAGTTTAAACAAAAACACTACCTGACTTAATAGCCAGGGCGGGCCGTGGACTCGATACGTCACAAGAGAAAGTAATTTATCAGGTAAGCATAAATTCTGTTTTCTCTTGTAAGATGTATCGAGTCCACGGATTCATCCTTTACTTGTGGGATACCAATACCAAATCTTTAGAAAACGGATGAAGGGAGGGAACAAGACAGGTACCTTAAACGGAAGGCACCACTGCTTGTAAAACCTTTCTCCCAAAAATAGCCTCCGAAGAAGCAAAAGTATCGAATTTGTAAAATTTGGAAAAAGTATGCAGCGAAGACCAAGTCGCTGCCTTACAAATCTGTTCAACAGAAGCCTCATTTTTAAAAGTCCATGTGGAAGCCACTGCTCTGGTAGAATGAGCAGTAAACGTTTCGGGAGGCTGCTGGCCAGCAGTCTCATAGGCCAAACGGATGATGCTTTTCAGCCAAAAGGAAAGAGGTAGCAGTCGCCTTCTGACCTCTCCTCTTACCAGAATAGATACAAACAATGAAGGTGTTTGTCTGAAATCCTTAGTTGCTTGTAAATAAAACTTTAAAGCACGAACCACATCATGATTGTGTAACAGATGTTCTTTCTTCGAAGAAGGATTAGGACACAGAGAAGGAACAACAATTTCCTGGTTAATATTCTTATTAGACACAACCTTAGGAAGAAAACCGGGTTTGGTACGCAAAACTACCTTATCTGCATGGAAAACCAGGTAAGGTGAATCACACTGTAAAGCAGATAACTCTGATATTCTTCGAGCAGAAGAGATAGCTACCAAAAACAAAACTTTCCAAGATAAAAGCTTAATATCTATGGAATGTAAAGGTTCAAACGGAACCCCTTGCAGAACTGAAATAACTAAATTCAGACTCCATGGCGGAGCAGGCTTGATTCTGACTAAAGCCTGACTAAATGTTTGAACGTCTGGTACCTCTGCCAGACGTTTGTGTAAAAGAATAGACAAATCAGATATCTGTCCTTTTAAGGAACTAGCTGATAATCCTTTCTCCAATCCTTCTTGGAGAAAAGACAATACCCTGGGAATCCTAATCTTACTCCATGAGTAACCTTTGGATTCACACCAAAAAAGATATTTTCGCCAAATCTTATGGTAGATTTTCCTGGTAACAGACTTTCTAGCCTGAATCAGGGTAACCAATAACCGACTCAGAGAAACCACACTTTGATAGAATTAGGCGTTCAATCTCCAAGCAGTCAGACGCAGAGAAATTAGATTTGGATGCTTGAAAGGACCTTGTATTAGAAGCCTCACTGGTAGTGTCCATGGTGGGACAGGTGACATGTCCACTAGGTCTGCATACCAGATCCTGCGTGGCCACGCAGGCGCTATCAGAACCACCGAAGCCCTCTCCTGCTTGATTCTGGCAACCAGACGAGGGAGGAGAGGAAACGGTGAAAAACATAGGCCAGATTGAAGGACCAAGGCGCTGCTAGAGCATCTATCAGCACCGCCTGGGGATCCCGGGACCTGGACCCGTAAAGAGGAAGTTTGGTGTTCTGACAGGACGCCATCAGATCCAATTCTGGAGTGCCCCATAGCTGAGTCAGCTGGGCAAATACCTCCGGGTGGAGTTCCCACTCCCCCGGGTGAAAAGTCTGACGACTTAGAAAATCCGCCTCCCAGTTGTCTACTCCTGGGATGTGAATTGCTGAGAGATGGCAGGAGTGATCCTCCGCCAACCTGATTATTTTGGTTACCTCCGTCATTGCTAGGGAGCTCCTTGTTCCCCCTTGATGATTGACGTAAGCTACAGTCGTGATGTTGTCTGACTGAAGTCTGATGAATTTGGCCGCAGCTAGCTGAGGCCATGCCTGAAGCGCGTTGAATATCACCCTCAGTTCCAGAATGTTTATCGGGAGAAGAGCTTCTTCCCGAGACCATAAGCCCTGAGCTTTCAGGGAGTCCCAGACTGCACCCCAGCCCAACAGACTGGCGTCGGTCGTTACGATGATCCACTCTGGTCTGCGGAAACACATTCCCTGAGACAGGTGATCCTGTGACAACCACCAGAGAAGAGAATCTCTGGTCCCCTGGTCCAGCTGTATTTGAGGAGACAAATCTGCATAATCCCCATTCCACTGTTTGAGCATGCATAGTTGCAGTGGTCTGAGGTGTATCCGTGCAAAAGGGACTATGTCCATTACCGCTACCATTAGTCCGATTGTCTCCATGCACTGAGCTACAGATGGCCGAGGAATGGAATGAAGGACTCGGCAAGTGGTTAAGAGTTTTAACTTTCTGACCTCCGTCAGAAATATTTTCATATCTACCGAGTCTATCAGAGTTCCTAGGAAGGAAACTCTTGTGAGGGGGGAGAGAGAACTCTTTTTGAGGTTCACCTCCCACCCGTGAGACCTCAGAAAGGCCAATACGATTTCCGTGTGAGACTTGGCTCTTTGGAAAGTCGACACCTGAATTAAGATGTCGTCTAGATAAGGCACCACTGCTATGCCCCGCGGTCTTAGAACCGCCAGGAGGGACCCTAGCACCTTTGTGAAAATTCTGGGAGCAGTGGCCAACCCAAAAGGAAGAGCCACAAACTGGTAATGCTTGTCCAGAAAGGCGAACCTGAGAAACTGGTGATGATCTTTGTGGATAGGAATGTGCAGATACGTATCCTTTAAATCCACGGTGGTCATATATTAACCCTCCTGGATCATTGGTAAGATTGTCCGAATGGTCTCCATCTTGAATTATGGGACTCTGAGGAATTTGTTTAGAATTTTGAGATCCAGGATTGGTCTGAAAGTTCCTTCTCTCTTTGGAACCACAAACAGGTTTGAGTAAAAACCCAACCCTTGTTCCACAATTGGAACTGGGTGGATCACTCCCATTGTATGTAGGTCTTCTACACAGTGTAAGAACGCCTCTTTCTTTGTCTGGTCTGAAGACAGACGAGAAATGTGGAACATTCCCCTTGGAGGGGAGTCCTTGAATTCTAGAAGATATCCCTGGGATACAATCTCTAAGGCCCAGGGATCGTGTACATCTCTTGCCCAGGCCTGAGCGAAGAGAGTCTGCCCCCTACTAGATCCGGTCCCGGATCTGGGGCTACCCCATCATGCTGTCTTGGAGGCAGCTGCAGGCTTCTTGGCCTGTTTACCCTTGTTCCAGCCCTGGTAAGGTTTCCAGGCTGCCCTGGGTTGTGAAGCGTTACCCTCTTGCTTTGCAGCAGGGGAGGATGAAGCGAGACCGCTCCTGAAATTCCGAAAGGAACAAAAATTATTTTGTTTGTTCTTTGTCTTGAAGGACTTGTCCTGGGGGAAAGCATGGCCTTTTCCCCCAGTGATTTCTGAAATAATCTCTTTCAATTCATGCCAAGAGGGTCTTTCCTGAATTCTTTGCCGCTAACTTAGATAGTTGGAAAGCGGCATCTGTGATAAAAGAATTAGCCAGCTTAAGAGCCTTAATTCTGTCCATAATGTCCTCATATGAGGTCTCCATCTGGAGCGCATCTTCCAGCGCCTCGAACCAGAAAGCAGCTGCAGTGGTTACAGGAACAATGCACGCAATAGGTTGGAGAAGAAAACCTTGTTGAACAAAAATTCTCTTAAGTAAACCCTCTAATTTTTTATCCATAGGGTCTTTAAAAGCACAACTGTCTTCCATTGGTATAGTTGTGCGTTTAGCAAGTGAAGAAACAGCCCCCTCCACCTTAGGGACCGTCTGCCACGAGTCCCGCATGGGGTTAGATATGGGGAACATTTTCTTAAAAACAGGAGGGGGAACGAAGGGAATACCTGGTCTATCCCACTCCCTAGTAACACTATCCGCAATCCTCTTAGGGACCGGGAACACATCAGTGTAAACAGGAACTTCTAGGTACTTTTCCATTTTACACAATTTCTCTGGAACCACCATAGGGTCGCAGTCATCCAGAGTAACTAATACCTCCCTGAGCAATAAGCGGAGGTGTTCTAGTTTAAATTTAAAAACCAACGTATTTGAATCTGTCTGAGGAGAAACCTTTCCTGAATCGGAAATTTCTTCCTCAGACAGCACTTCAGAGTGTTGTGAGGGTATATCGGATACGGCTACTAAAGCGTCATAATGCTCATTATCAGCTATCACGCTTTGCAGGTAACACAGGCAGTTTAGATAAGAACACTGAGAGGGTATTATTCATAACTGCCGCCAAGTCTTGCAAGGTAAAAGAGTTAGACACACTAGAGGTGCTAGGCGTCGATTGAGCGGGCATAACTGGTTGTGACACTTGGGGAGAGGTTGACGGGCTAACCTCGTTACCTTCTGTCTGAGAATCATCTTGGGCCACATTTTTAAGTGCAACAATATGTTCTTTAAAGTGTATAGACATATCAGAACAAGTGGGACACATTCTGAGAGGGGGTTCCACCATGGCTTCTAAACACATTGAACAAGGATTTTCCTTGGTGTCAGACATGTTTAACAGACTAGTAGTAATACAAACAGGCTTGGAAATTACTTTAATCAAGTAAAAACACACTTTGAAAAAAACGTTACTGTGCCTTTAAGAGATAAAAAAGGCAAACAATTTTGCAAAACAGTGAAAAAATGCAGCAAACTTTTCGAAATTTTTACAGTATGTACCTAAAGCATTAGTAAGATTGCACCACTAGCAATAAAAACGATTAACCCCTTAATGCCCAAACCGGATCGACAGTAAGCCACAAAAAGATGGTTAAAGAAACTTCAGCACCTTGCCACAGCTCTGCTGTGGCCCTATCTGCCCTTAGGAACCAGATTTGTGGGAAAAAAAGCTTCTTATAGGCCCTCAAACTGCAGCAGGACCCTCCATGTGAAACAGCCTGAACTTCTAGTCAAAATAACTGTGCATCTGAGGCACGAAATTAGGCCCCTCCCACCTCACTCCGGTGCTTGTGAGGCCTAAAGAAACACTCCCAAGTGTTTTAGTAATAGCCATGTGGATAACAACCCCTAAAAGAAACCCAAAGGAACCTTCAAAGTGTCTCAAAAAACGATATTTTCAATAAAAACCGTTTGCCCTGAAGTAGTGTCAACCAGCATAAACTAGCCCTGTTATATAAGCTTGAAATTCCATACTTAGTCTCTGAATACAGCTTACCCTTCCCTCATGGGGATATTAAAAGTCTTTTCTAGCATTATCACAGTCTTGTCTAGAAATAACTGACTGAACATACCTTATTGCAGCCTAACCTGCAAACCGTTCCCCCCAACTGAAGTTCTCTTGTACTCCTCAGTCCTGTGTGGGAACAGCAGTGGATTTTAGTTACAACATGCTAAAATCATCTTCCTCCCTGCAGAAATCTTCATCTCCCTTCTGCTAGAGAGTAAATAGTACACACCGGTACCATTTAAAATAACAAACTCTTGCTTGTAGAAAATAAAAACTACAATTCTAACACCACATTTACGTTACCCTTCCGATTGCTTAGAGCCGGCAAAGAGAATGACTGGGGGGTGGAGCTAGAGGGGGGAGCTATATGGACAGCTCTGCTGTGTGCTCTCTTTGCCACTTCCTGTTGGGAAGGAGAATATCCCACAAGTAAAGGATGAATCCGTGGACTCGATACATCTTACAAGAGAAAAATGAATTTATCATCAGGTAAGCATAATATATACTTTTCTTTCATATTTTTTTTTTTAAACCTAATGTCAAGAAACTTGTTCTTGAAGGACTTTCCTACCAAAAGCTGCTTCAGAAGAAGCAAAAACATTAAAATGGTAGAATTTGGTAAAGGTATGTAAAGAAGACCAAGTAGCTGCCTTGCAAATTTGATCAACAGACACCTCATTCTTAAAAGCCAAGGAACTAGAATACATTTATGAGGAGGCTGTCCCACTTCCACGTAAGTCTTACAAATCAAAAGCTTCAGGCAGGAAGCTAACAAAACATCTGTTGCTTTTTTGACCAGGAAAAATGAAGAAACAAACTAGATCTAAAATCCTTATTGCCTGCAAATAGAATTTCAAAGCTCTTACAACTTCCAAAATTAATAAGAAGACTCTACTTAGAATTATTTGGATTAGGACAAAAACAAAATTTATGCTTACCTGATAAATTTCTTTCTTTTGCGATGTTCCGAGTCCATGGATTCATCCTAACTTGTGGGATATTGTCCTTCCTGACAGGAAGTAGCAAAGAGAGCACCACAGCAGAGCTGTCTATATAGCTCCCCCCTTAACTCTACCTTCCAGTCATTCGACCGAAGGCCAAGGAAGAAAAGGAGAAACTATAAGGTGCAGAGGTGACTGAAGTTTACATAAAAAAATACTCTCTCTCTTGAATAGACAGGGCGGGCCGTGGACTCGGTACATCGCAAAAGAAAGACATTTATCAGGTAAGCATAAATTTTGTTTTCTTTTGCATGATGTACCGAGTCCACGGATTCATTCTAACTTGTGGGATACCAATACCAAAGCTTTAGGACACGGATGAAGAGAGGGACAAGACAGGAACCTAAACGGAAGGCACCACTGCTTGCAAATCCTTTCTCCCAAAAATAACCTTCGAAGAAGCAAAAGTATCAAATTTATAACATTTTGAAAAGGCATGAAGCGACGACCAAGTCGCAGCCTTACAAGTATGTTCAACAGAAGCATCATTTTTAAAAAGCCCATGTGGAAGCTACCGCTCTAGTAGAATGAGCTGTAATCCTTTCAGGAGGCTGCTGTCCAGCAGTCTCATAAGCCAAAAGGATGATGCTTTTCAGCCAAAAGGAAAGAGAAGTTGCCGCAGCCTTTTGACCCCTACGCATTCCAGAATAGACAACAAACAAAGAAGATGTTTGACGAAAATCTTTGGTTGCCTGCAAATAAAATTTCAAAGCACGAACCACGTCCAAGTTGTGCAAAAGACATTCCTTCTTACAAGAAGGATTAGGACACAGAGAAGGAACAACAATTGCAGGCTTGGTTTGCAAAAACACCTTATCAGCATGGAACACATGATAAGGAGAGTCACATTGTAATGCAGATAGTTCAGAAACTCTTCGAGCTGAAGAGATAGCAACTAGGAACAAAACTTTCCAATATAAAAGCTTAATATCTATGGAATGCATGGGTTAAAACGGAACCCCCTGAAGAACTCTAAGAACTAAATTTAGACTCCATGGCGGAGCAATAGTTTTAAACACAAGCTTAATTCTAACTAAAGCCTGACAAAAGCCCGAACGTCTGGAACATCTGCCAGACGCTTGTGCAACAAAATAGACAGAGCAGATATCTGTCCCTTTAGGGAACTAGCTGATAATCCTTTCTCCAATCCCTCTTGGAGAAAAGACAAAATCCTAGGAATCCTGATTTTACTCCAGGAGAAGCCTTTGGATTTGCACCAAAAAAGATATTTACGCCATATCTTATGATAAATTTTCCTGGTAACAGGCTTTCGAGCCTGAATCAAGGTATATATGACTGACTCAGAGAAACCCTGCTTTGATAGAATCAAGCGTTCAATCTCCAAGCAGTCAGTTGCAGAGAAATTAGATTTGGATGCTTGAATGGCCCTTGAATCAGAAGGTCCTGTCTCAATGGCAGAGACCATGGTGGAAGGGATGACATGTCCACCAGGTCTGCATACCAAGTCCTGCATGGCCATGCAGGCGCTATCAAAATCACTGATGCTCTTTCCTGTTTGATTCTGGCAATTATACGTGGAAGGAGAGGGAAAGGTGGAAACACATAAGCCAGGTTGAACGACCAGGGTACTGCTAGAGCATCTATCAGTACAGCCTGAGGATCCCTTGACTTGGAGCCGTAACGAGGAAGTTTGGCGTTCTGATGAGACGCCATCAGATCCAACTCTGGTGTGCCCCATAGCCGAACCAGCTGAGCAAACACCTCCGGATGGAGTTCCCACTCCCCCCCGGATGAAAAGTCTGACGACTTAGAAAATCTGCCTCCCAGTTCTCTACACCTGGGATATAGATCGCTGACAGATGGCAAGAGTGAGCCTCTGCCCATTGGATTATCCTTGAGACCTCTATCATCGCTAAGGAACTCTTTGTTCCACCCTGATGATTGATATAAGCCACAGTCGTGATGTTGTCCGACTTAAACCTGATGAATCTGGCCGAAGTCAGCTGAGGCCATGCCTGGAGAGCATTGAATATCGCTCTTAATTCCAGAATATTTATCGGTAGGAGAGCCTCCTCCCGAGTCCACAAACCCTGAGCTTTCAGGGAATTCCAGACTGCACCTCAGCCCAGAAGACTGGCGTCTGTTGTCACTATAACCTATTCTGGCCTGCGGAAACACATTCCCTGGGACAGATGATCCTGTGACAACCACCAAAGAAGAGAGTCTCTGGTCTCTTGATCCAGATTTATCTGAGGAGATAAATCCACATAATCCCCATTCAACTGATTGAGCATGCATAGTTGCAGTGGTCTGAGATGTAAGCGAGCAAACAGAACTATGTCCATTGCCGCTACCATTAGTCCGATTACCTCCATACACTGAGCCACTGACGGCCGAGGAATGGAATGAAGAGCTCGGCAGGTGGACAAAATCTTTGATTTCCTGACCTCCGTCAGAAATATTTTCATGTCCACCGAGTCTATCAGAGTCCCTAGAAATGGAACTCTTGTGAAGGGGGAAAGAGAACTCTTTTTTACGTTCACTTTCCACCCGTGAGACCTTAGAAAGGCCAACACTAAGTCCGTGTGAGACTTGGCTAGTTGGAAGGACGACGCTTGAATTAGAATGTCGTCTAGATAAGGCGCCACTGCTATGCCTCGTGGCCTTACAACCACCAGAAGGGACCCTAGCACCTTTGTGAAGATTTGCGGCGCCATGGCCAACCCGAAAAGGAAGAGCCACAAACTGATAATACTTGTCCAGAAAGGCGAACCTGAGGAACTGGTGATGATCTTTGTGAATAGGAATGTGCAGATACGCATCCTTTAAGTCCACGGTGGTCATATATTGACCCTCCTGGATCAATGGTAAGATAGTCCGAATGGTCTCCATCTTGTAAAGATGGAACTCTTAGGAATTGGTTTAGGATCTTGAGATCCAGAATTGGTCTGAAAGTTCCCTCCTTTTTGGGAACTATAAACAGATTGGAGTAGAACCCCTGCCCCTGTTCTGCTTTTGGAATTGGTCAGATCACTCCCATGGTAAAAAGGTCTTCTACACAGCGTAAGAATGCCTCTCTTTTTGTCGGGTTTACAGACAATTGAGAAAGATGGAACCTCCCCCTTGGAGGTGAATCCTTTAAATCTAGAAGGTATCCCTGGGTTACAATTTCTACTGCCCAGGAATCCTTAAAGGATTACTTTCTGTTATAATTTTTAAGCTAAACAACTAACATATTAAAGTTAATAAACATTAATTAAAACCTACTGACCTATATTTTCTCCAAAATGAAGTTTCATAACGTTCTAAAAGTTATATCGTTTATTCGCCGATGATGTCACGTTATCCTGCCCACTATTTTCAGCACTGCATGTTCAAAATACTTAAACCAATAACTTTGTGTTTAAAGTGCCATTTTGAAACCTAGGTATTGTAAACGGATTGGTACAGAGCAAAGGATACCCATAGAGTGGGTTTGGAAAACAATTACATTTGCAGACAAGATTTCTGATATACGGTAGAGATATGTTAATGAAATGCTATTGATAAAAAGCGTATTTGGGGTAGTTAGTTAGTAACAGGCATAGAAAATATTTACTTACAGTGGCCCTTTAACGTCTCTTGCCCAGGCCTGAGCAAAGAGAGAGAGAGTCTGCCCCCTACTAGATCCGGTCCCGGATCGGGGGCTACCCCTTCATGCTGACTTAGTGGCAGCAGCAGGCTTTTTGGCCTGTTTACCCTTGTTCCAAGCCTGATTAGGTCTCCAGGTTGGCTTGGATTGAGCAAAGTTCCCCTCTTGCTTTGCAGCAGGGGAAGAGGTAGAGGGACCACTCTTGAAGTTTCTAAAGGAACGAAAATTATTTTGTTTGGTCCTTGTCTTATTTGACTTATCCTGAGGGAGGGTATGACCCTTCCCTCCAGTAATGTCTGAAATGATCTCTTTCAATGCAGGCCCGAATAGGGTCTTACCTTTGAAAGGGATGGACAAAAGCTTAGATTTAGATGACACATCAGCTGACCAGGACTTAAGCCATAACGCTCTACGCGCTAAAATGGCAAAACCTGAACTCTTAGCCGCTAATTTAGCAAGATGAAAAGCGGCGTCTGTAATAAAAGAATTAGCCAACTTAACAGCCTTAATTCTGTCCAAAATATCATCTAGTGGGGTCTCCATCTGAAGAGCCTCTTCTAGAGCCTCAAACCAAAAGGCAGCTGCAGTGGTTACAGGAACAATGCATGCTATAAGTTGAAGAAGAAAACCTTGATGAACAAAAAATTTCTTTAGGAGACCCTCTAATTTTTTATCCATAGGATCAATGAAAGCACAACTGTCTTCAATAGATATAGTTGTACGCTTAGCCAGGGTAGAAATAGCTCCCTCCACATTAGGGACCGTCTGCCATGAGTCCTTTATAGTGTCAGAAATGGGAAACATTTTCTTAAAAACAGGAGGGGGAGAGAACGGAATACCTGGTTTATCCCACTCCTTAGTAACAATGTCCGAAATCCTCTTAGGGACCGGAAACACATCAGTGTAAACAGGAACCTCTAAATATTTGTCCATTTTACACAATTTCTCTGGAATTACAATAGGGTCACAATCATCCAGAGTTGCTAAAACCTCCCTGAGCAATAAGCGGAGGTGCTCTAGCTTAAATTTAAATGCTGTCATATCTGAATCTGTCTGAGAGAACATCTTTCCTGAATCAGAAATCTCTCCCTCAGACAGCAAATCCCTCATCCCTACCTCAGAACGTTGGGAGGGAATATCGGATACGGCAACTAAAGCGTCACAAGGCTCAGCATTTGTTCTTAACCCAGAGCTACTGCGCTTCCCTTGCAACCCAGGCAGCTTAGATAAAACCTCTGGGAGGGTAGTATTCATAACTGAAGCCATATCTTGCAAGGTGAAAGAATTAGATGCACTAGAAGTATTCGGCGTCGCTTGTGTGGGCGTTACTGGTTGTGACACTTGGGGAGAACTAGATGGCAAAACCTGATATCCTTCTGTCTGAGAATCATCTAATGCCAAACTTTTATAAGTCAAAATATGCTGTTTGCAATTTATAGACATATCAGTACAAGTGGGACACATTCTAAGAGGGGGTTCCACAAAGGCTTTTAAACAAATTGAACAATGAGTTTCCTCAGTGTCAGACATGTTTAACAGACTAGTAATAAAGCAAGCAAGCTTGGAAAACACTTTATTTAATGAAAAAAAATTTGCAAAAACGGTACTGTGCCTTTAAGAGAAAAAAAGGCATACACAAACTGCAAAATAGGTTAAAATTGCTTCAATTTTTCTGAAATTTTAACAGTGTACCCACTAAGCTTTAGAAGGATTGCACCACAAGTAACAAAGCAATTGACCCCCAAATGAAAAAAAAAACGGATTGAAATATGTCTAAAAACCGGTTAAAAACCCCTGTTAGCACCTTGCCACAGCTCTGCTGTGGCCCTACCTGCCCTTAAGAAGCGATAATATGGGGTTTAAAGCTTCAATTAGTCCCTCAGAAGACTCTAAGGACCTGAGGAGAAGTTGCTTGCTGCTTGTAAATATAGGCCCCGCCCACCTCACTCGATGTTGCTGGGGCCTACACAAAACTAACAAACCCTGCCTGAAAGCCATGTGGGTTATAAACAACCCCAAAGAACCCTCAAACAAATGTCCCATAAAACAGAAAACGTTACTCCCAGACACAAAAACGTTTGTCCCAAATTCACATAACAAACTGAATGCCCACAAAAAATTAACCCTTTATGCAAGCTAGTAAAAACCTCTGATAACACTAGGATTACTGTTTACCCTTCCCCTAATGGGGACACTGTCAGCCTTTCTGAGTTAACACAGTCTCTGCAGAAAATATGACTGAAAATACCTCATTGCTGTATAGCAAGAAACCGTTCCTCACACTGAAGTTTTCCTGTACTCCTTAGCTTCTGTGGGAACAGCAGTGGACCTTAGTTACAAATGCTAAGATCATCATCCTCCATGCAGAAATCGTCATCTATGTCCTACCTGAGAGTAAATAGTACAACACCGGTACCATTTAAAAATAACAAACACTTGATTGAAGATAAAATAAAACTAACAGTTTAACACCTCTTCTCTTTACTCTTCCTGCTTAGAGCAAGCAAAGGAGAATGACTGGGGGTGGAGTTAAGGGGGGAGCTATATAGACTGCTCTGCTGTGGTGCTCTCTTTGCTACTTCCTGTCAGGAAGGACAATATCCCACAAGTTAGGATGAATCCGTGGACTCGGCACATCATGCAAAAGAAAAGGAGGAACAACAATCTCCTGATTTTTGTTATCCAAAGGCACAACTTAAGGCATGAAATAAAACGTAGTTCTCAAAACCACCTTATCCTGGTGAAAAACAAGATGAGGAGGCTCACAGGAAAGAACAGACAATTCAGAAACTGCTTAAAGAAACAAAACCTTCCAAGATAAAAGCTGAATATACAAATTGTACATAGGTTGAAAAGGGGAAACACGCCAAACTTAAGAATTCTAAGAATTCTAAATGAATGCCAGCTTAAACCCGATTTCATACACCAAGGAAGAGAAGGCGGATAAATCTTTCATTTTACAAGTTTATGGGCCTGAAATAAAAAGTTTCAATGACAGAATTAGAAAAACCTCTATGTCTTAAAACTAGGCTTTCAATCTCCAAACCATTAAGTTGAGTGATTTAAAAACTTGATGAAAAAACAGACCTTGAGACAGAAAGTTGTGGCACAGAGGAAGAAACTATGGAGGACAACTGGACATCTGCAATGGATCATCACACCAAGTTCTGCAAGGCCAAGCTGGAGCAATCAAAATTAGGGATGTAAATTCCTGCTTGATCCGGGCTATCACGCTGGGTAACAGAACAAGAGAGCGGTAAGCTGTAAGCAAAGCAAAACAATCAAGGAGCTACTATAGCATCCACAAACTCCCCCTGAGGATCCCTAGACATCGCAAAATATATGTGAAGCTTGAAGCCATCAGATCTAATTCTGTAGGACCCCATCGTTCTACAATCTGATTGAAAACTTCCAGATGAAAAGCTTGGCGACTGAGAAAACCTGCTTCCCAACTGCTCACCCCTGGAATATGAACTGCAGAGATTGTACAGAGATTGTTCACAGCCAAAGTAAAAATTTGGGAGACCTCCATCATTACCAAAGACCTGCGAGTTCCCCCTTGATGACTGATGTAAGCCACAGCTGTGACATTGTTGGACTGATAACGCAGAGAAGTCTCTTTTTTCAGCAGAGGCCAGCTCTGAAGATTGCACAGAGTTCCAGAATATTTATAGGTAATTTCACCTCTAAAGAGACCAAACTTCCTACTATCATCGAGACCCACAAACTGTACCCCAACCCAAAAGACTTGCATTTGTCGTGATAACAGTCCAGATTGGACAAACTAAAGATGCCCCTAGAGCAATGGACTGATGATCTATGCACCAGGAAAGGGATTGGCATGCCCTGATATCCCAAAAGATTTTCTAAGAGAGTTGAGTATGATCTTTGCACCATTTGTAAAACATACATAAGTTGGATAGGTCTCATGTGAAATCAATTAAATGGAATATCATCTGATGCTGCTATCATCAGAATGGACACCTCTTTGTAAAAAGCTACTGTAGTAAAAATAGTTGACTGAAGATTTGAACAATCTGTGAGTAACTTCAGTTTCCTTTGATCTGTCATAGAAAGTCTTATAGAGGTTGAGTCTATAATAACACCTAGGAATGTGACCCTGGTAAGAGGAAAACAGAGAACTCTTTGCAAAATTGGTTCTCCATCCATGCCTTTGAAGAAATAACAAGAGTTTGTTTGTATGAGATACTGCTAAAGGTAAAGATGTAGCCTGTACCAATATATTGTCCAGGTAAGGAACCACTAAAAACCCTGCACTCTTATCAAAGACAAGAGAGTTCCCAGCAACTTTTTTTTCTCAGTAAATTAGAAAGTTGCTTAAAATCACATGCTCTATCGGAATCACGAAAGAAAAAAAAAGACAGAAGAACAGGGGAATAAAAAAAGAAATCAATAACTCTATTAAGCCAACAGAATCAGGTCTGAAAAAAACATAAAATTATGCTTACCAGATAATTTCCTTTCCTTCTGTACAGGGAGAGTCCACAGTTGCATTCCTTACTTTTGGTAAATACTGAACCCTGCCACCAGGAAAAGGCAAAAAATACCTCCCCCACTTCCCTCATCCCCCAGTCATTCTGCCGAGGGAACAAGGAACAATAGGAGAAATACCAGGGTGAAAAAGGTGCCAGAAGAACAGGTTAAAATTTAGGGGCGCCCATCGGAGCTGTGGACTCTCCCTGTACAGAAGGAAAGGAAATTATCTGGTAAGCATAATTTATGTTTTCCTTCTTAATAAAGGGAGAGTCCACAGCTGTATTCCTTACTTGTGGGAAATTATACCCAAGCTTCAGAGGACACTGAATGCTAACGGGAGGGCAAAAAGGAGAGGCAGCCCCCATCTGCCTGCAAAACCCTTTCTCCCGAAGGCTGCTTCAATAGAAGCAAAAACTCGGTAAAAATTTAGGGGGGGAAAAAAAATGTAAGGAGGACCAGCTAGCCGCCCTACAAATCTGTTCCATAAAGGCCTCATTATAGAAGACCCAAGAGGACGTCACTGCTCTCATAGAATGAGCCGTAATCGTCTGAGGAGTCTTTTGTCCCGCTGTCTCAAATGCCAAGCGGATGATACTCCTCAACTAAAAGATAAGGAAGTCAAAGATGCCTTCTGACCCTTACGCTTCCCAGATAGATGAGAAAATAAAAAAAAATCTGTCTATTCCTATGAAGCCTGAAGGCACGAGTCCATATTATGTAGTAAACTTTCCTTCGAGAAGAAGGAAAAGGACATAAAAAGAAACCACAATTTCTTGATTGACGTTGATATTTGACACAACCTTAGGAGGAAATCCTAACTAGGTTCATAGAACAGCCTTATTATCATGGAACACCAGATAAGGAGGGTCGCATTGCAAGGACGCAATCTCAGAGACTTCTGCATGCAGAAGTAATATTTAGACGGAAAATAATCTTCCAAGATAACCACTTAATGTCAACCTCATGCGTAGGTACAAAAGAATTCCGATGCAACCTTAAGAACAAGATCTAAGCTCCACGGAGGAGCATCAGATGGACACACCAGCCTGATCATAGTCAGAGCCCCAACAAAAATCTGTAAGCCCGGAAGCTCAACGAGCCTCTTGTGCAATAAAATAGACAGGGCCAAAACTGTCCCAACAAGGACGTAGCTAAGAGGCCCTTCTCCAGACCATCCCGGAGGAAGGAAAGAATCCTGGCAGACTTGAATAGTGTACCAGGACGAACCACGATCTTCACAAAAGAAGGGGGTACTCCACACTATATGATAGATGACGAGGAACCGGCTTACGCGCTTGAAGGAGAGGACCATAACCTCTCAGAAAACCCTCTCTTGGCTAAGACTAAGCGTTATCTCGCAGTCCGTCTCAGGGAAATAAGCTTTGATGAAGCAAAGAGGCCTTGCTCCAGCAGATCCCTGTGACAAAGCAACCTTCATGGAGGGGACAACAACATCCCCACTAAACCGCGAACTACAATCTTCGCGGCCGCAATGGAGCAATCAGTATCACTGACGCCTGCTCCTGCTAGGTTCGAGCCACCACTCAAGGAAGGAGTGATATGGCAGAACAGGAAAAATTGTACTGAACTTCCAAGGCACCACTAATGCATCCATTAGCTCCACCTGAGGATCCCTGAACCATGACCCATCTGTGGGTAACTTGGTATTGAGACGGGACGACCTGAGATTCTCATCCGGCTTTCCCTTCCAGTTACAAATATCAGAAAAAACCCTCGGATGGAGACCTTATCCCCAGATAAAGGGAATGTCTGTAGAGAACATCCATCCCGGATGACCACACCCGGAGAGTGGATCGCTGACAGCGAGCAGTAGTGGGCAGAGGCCCACTACTAGGGAGTCTCTTCTTCCGCTCAGGTGGAGATCTAAGCCACAGAGAGTAAGACTGACTAGAATCTATAAACTGGGACTAACCCAGTAGACTAAACCCTCAGAGCAAAAAGATTGCCTGAGGATCCATAAACTTAATCGGAGGGAAACCTTCTGAGTCCACGGGCCCCATGCCCTCTTGGCACGCCCTAACTATGCTGACGGACTTGCGACTGAAGTCAAAACTGCCACGGAAGATTTAAGAAAGATGTCCCTCACGACAAAGATCTGGACACAGACACTAGAGAGCAATTCTCTCATCCTGTAGTCCAGGTAAATCTGTTAAAACAGATTTGAAACAGCACCGCTCCACAGCCTCATAATACCCCAGGCCTCGGCTGAGATGAGACCTGACAAAAGGAAGAGAGTCCAAGATGGACCCCATGATGTATCATTATCACCCAACACAGAGCCAGCGATGGCCTAAAAGAAGTCTGGAGGTCACGACCTGAAGACGCTAACTCATAACTTCATGAAATGTCTTCATCTCTATGAAAACTAAATTAGCATCCAGGAATTCACACTGGGGCCTACACCAGAGAACTCTGGTCTAGATATTCTTCCATCCCTGAGGATAGAGGAAGACAGATGAAAACCCTAATGTTCTTCTATCAGACGAGATGATGGCGATTGAACCAGAATCGTCTAGTCAAGGGAAGCTACCGCTAGATCTGGATTCTGGCCACTGCCAAAAGAAACCCTTATTTTCTTAAAAGGCTCTAGAAGCAGTAGCGAGACCAAAATGGAAGGAGCAATGTACTGGGAGTGCTGGTCCAGAAAACGACAACCTTAGGAACCGGAAATGTTCCCTGAGGAGGAATGAAAAGGTATGATATCTTTCCTCAACAGTGGTCCTGCACTGCTCTTCCCTTCCCCTTATAATCTCCCTCTGGAACGCGGAGACATGATAAGCTTGCTTAAGTACTTTAGGACCCAAACAGGACAGGAGTTCCCTCCCTCTATGAGACCACGAGAAAAACGGTTTGAATAATATCTCAAACTTCATTCTGCGATAGGCACTGGGACAATGACTCCATAGTAGAACAAAACCAGCACCCACCTGAAATTGATCTCTAGGACCCATGGATCCTGTACGTCCCTGAATCAAGCACCACGCGAACCAAGATAGGACCTGGAACTGGCCCCTCCTGCCATCCTAGGTTAGGCGGCCCTCTGCTCTGCTTGGACTTATTCCAGGACTGAGTCGGCTTCCAAAAACACTTGGATTGCTAAGGCTGAGCGAAGATCTCCGACGCTGGGCTTTAACTGCACTAAAAGAATAACAGAAAGAAATTTGTCTCTCAGATTCGCTCTCTCATCAAACGGTAAAACTGCAGCATAGCGGAACCAATTAAAACTTTCCCTCAAGCAGAAGGAAAGATTAGATTCAGAAGTCATATCTGTCAGAGCGATTCAAGGCCTGAACAGAAGAAACCTGAAGCCCTAGTTTGGGGCTAGTAATCTGCGAAAGTCCCAGATAAAAAGAATTATAAGCTCCAAGGCCTTAATTCTTCACCGAAATTATCAAGGGAACAATCATCTCCATTCGAAACAGAGATGCTTCAATAGTAAGTCTCCAGAAACTGCGACATCCTAAATATCCCTCGTGACGAAACATCTTCATAAAGAGTTTCCTCTTAAAACTAAGAGCTCTAATAATAAACTATCCTTAAACGGAATAGTAAAATGATAGGCAAGCGCACAAAAAGTGTTAGCCAAGGGCAACGACACAACCTCCCCTATAGAGCCCAGAACTGGGAATCTTAAAAAGGAAATAGACGAAAAGGAAGAGGATCTCCATCCTTCCCCACCCGCCTTAATCAAATTCGTCATCTGATTTAGTGTTCTAAGATTCGACTGGCAGATTAGTACTAGGAATCTCTAATATCGCCAAAACTTCTCTTAGAGGCAAGCGCAGGCATGCTACTCTAAATCTAATGGCGAAATCCTCCTCTGCCGGAGTAAAAGAATTCTTCGAACCCAGAAGGTCCATACTCTGATGCCTCAGAGAGAACCGCATCTTCAGATGACTGACTGGATACAACTGTCAATTTACATGATGCTCCCTGGGCAGGAGTGCATGGATTAGCCCTTCGTTTGCGCGTAGTAGTACGAGGCAAAGCAGCTTAGGCCACAGACATCATCATACGGAACTGCACAGTAACATCTGGTGGAAAAAGGCCCCCTCCAGGTGGAGGATTAGAGGTGCAAGGGGAATCTGCATGTGTAGGATCAGATGACTGTAGGGGACACACCTCACGGGACAAAGAGTCCTCAGAGGCGGAAGGCTCAGTGTCATCTAACATCTCAACATTGGTTGATGAAAAAACCTTGATGCGGCATTTGGAACATAATTGAGAGGGCTGGACTAACCGGGCCTCCTCACAATATACACAGGTATCGAATTCTGTCGTAGAGGGATCACCCTCTAAAAAAATCAGAATCCTCCATAACTAGGTAACCTTTATTATATCAAAGAAAACAACCGGCATCTAATGGCTGGGGCACTCACCACCGCCTATGATCCAGACATTATAGAGAAAACTCGCTCCTCTCCGTAGTCACTAGGTCAGGAATAGTAAATGGAAACCGTGACCACTCTACCGGAATCTATGTCGTGGAACAGAAACACGGTCCTTCAAGTGTGACAGACTGTAGCATCGCTTCTGACATGGACTTGAGTGATGAAAAGCAAGCAGCGAAACTCATCAACGCTGATTGCTTAGGAGCTGTTGATATGAGTCTGGATGGTTTTGCAGAAAGACTCTCTCTGCATCTCCAGACTCTTTCATCAATGCTCTCACTGAGAGGCTGACAAGACTACTTAAAACTCCAGTCCCATATCGAAGGGTAGATACCCTTCCTAAGGAACTACTCCGAAATCTTCTGACACTTCTCTGCCAACTTCCTGTGATGAAAGGCAAAGAATGACTGGGGGATGAGGGAAGTGGGGGAGGTATTTAAGCCTTTGGCTGGGGTGTCTTTGCCTCCTACTGGTGGCCAGGTTCAGTATTTCCCACAAGTAAAGAATGCAGCTGTGGACTCTCCCCTCATGTTAAGAAGGGAACAGTAGTTATATAGTTTCCTATTAGTCTTGCTAAATCTTTTAGGTTATATGTAGAAAAGGAACTATAATAAGAAAGACATGAATTATTCTGAACATACAAGGAGTCACAACTTACATTTCCTTCAAATGCTTGGGGTCCGTAAGGGGTTACTTTGTTGAGTCAAGTAAACATGTGTATGGTTTATGATAATTAAACCATATACATGGTTTTAAACTAAATCAGCACATAAAGGTTGGGACACAAGGGGTTCAATGTTTAGAGAAAGAATAAAATAACAGCTCCTAAGCATTTGTTTTAAAGGGACAGTCAACCCAAAAAATACTGTTACTTATTAGATTAGTTAATTAACAATCTTTACATCACACTCTAGCCCAATTTTCATCTAAATAAACTTTGGCAGAAAATACACTTACTAGATCTCATCTAGCTGTTTTGAAATGGCCACCTGACTCCTCTGACGTTTCCCATAAGCTTGAACTGCAGCACTAGTACAGGATCCTCTCGTCCCTGCGCGCTCCTTTCATTCAGTTCCTTTCATCAATCTCATGGCTGACTAATATGACAAAGATCCCACAATCTAATACTTTATAGAGGGGAGGGAGAAAGAGAGCTATATCTACAAGATTCTTCTTAATAAATTACAAACCATCAATAAGGGGCAAATGTATGTTGCAGTAATAAAAAAAATTGTAGACACTGTTGTATCACAAAACTAAGTGTATAGAGTTGCACACACTGCAGAGCTTTATAAAAACAATTGCGATATGTGACCCCTATGATTATAACATTGCTAAGTATAATATAAAAATAAGTGTTTTTATAACAGTAGGTAAAATATAACTGAACAACTTGGGGTATATTCAGATTTCACCTTCAATACTAAGTAAACCCAGATGTTAAGAGATAGCTTATGCTAGACTTCTGCTCTTGAACATACTTGCTGACTCCGGGCTGTGCACTGGCACCATCATGGCTCCCAGTGAGCCGGTCTGACAGCCACTCTGTTCCGAATGCTGCCCGGGTATAAAGATGACAGAGCGCTCCTGCACAAGACAAGCCTGAAGTTGCTGGCTTTCCAATGGTGCCTACACACACACACACACACACAGAGGCTTTTACCGCTTGCTTTACAACCGACATACTGCATGGCAAGACCTAAGAAGAAGGGCTACACTCTCTATGATAACGTTGCCGTTCAAGTGGCCAGGAAGCGGTCGATAACATCAACCAATGCAGCTCAGGAGTATCCACTACTAGATGGGAGATCAACTGGAACCGTGCCTGTGTGGGAGATCGGGGTGGGGGGTGGGGACTCCCGGACTGTCTCATACACCAAAGTGATCTTCACCCCATCTAACCATGTCAAACCAGATGGATCCTACTCAGACATCCCTGGGCAACTAACCATATTTCCTTAAAATAAAAGTTGTAACCTGCCTCTTGAAGAAGGGATTTAAAGGAAATGGCCTGATTATCAAGATTAGATAGGCTCATTTTCAGTTACTGCCATATAAGGGTTTGAATTAGATTTCTAGGTGAGCTTTCCAATATTGCAAAGACCCTGGAAAAGAAAGAATCAGCAAACTGTGCATTAGACTTAATTTTTTTACCATCTGCAATTGTCAGTTTAGGCAGAAAAACAGACCCTTTTCAAATTTTATGTCTAGAAGGATATGCTAAACATGTTGGAGCTGTCAACTATGAGGGTCTTAATCAAGAACCTAATAAAGCACAATTTAGTAGATTTAGCTGTTAAAAAAAACAAATAGCAAAACCAAAAAACAACATAGCTAAACAAAAGCTATCTGATCCAAAAACCACACCCAAGGAGAAGATTGAAGATTCAATTCTAACACTGTTCAGTCCATACAAGACAAAAAAGAGGCACACACTAAATCTTGCTTTTGACCAGCAAACCTTATTGTTATGCTATGCAGTGTGAGAACATTGCACACCCACACCACACTAAGCACTGTCCCATAAACTCCCACAGTGCCAGTTCTAGCGCACAAAAAAAATTGCAGTTTTGAAGAAGAAAAAAAAACAAAACAAGAGGAACACTATCCAAACATTAACCATATTCACATATTTTAGTTCCTTTCTCTGAGAGAAAGGCCAAAATATATTAATCAATGGAAGCAAAACTAGGGGATACTATCATATGTTTGGAGGCTTTGAAGACATGGCCTAATTTGTGGGTCTATAGACGAACTGGAGTTACCAACTTGCATTTTGACACTGTTCTTTATTGCCATATGTACACATTACTATCTGTCATCCTGCTTTAGGTGATATTGGAATTTTGTGAGAATTTCTAGAGCGGCTATGCATTGGATTTACGTTACTTAATAGTTCTGCTTTCTGCGAGAAACATACTGTATGTGTCAGAAACATGTATACTGTTTATCAGTATAGATTTGTGCCTACTGTTTGCACTGATTTGTTAGAGTGGTTTTGTTTGTTCTTATTAGTTAATACCTCATTGGCCCTGTTAGACTTATATTAAGGCTTATGATGACCTGTTGAAATAAGTTTATATATTTGCTATGAAAAGCTAAAAAATCACACTAGCACCCAATTCGCAGCTTTAATAATGACTGAGTTCAGTCTGCTCGTCTTAGTTATAGGTTAAAGATCTTGTTTCAATAAGACAGATGATATACTATAGGTTGAATGATCTCTATGTATATGTTGGTTTGCACAATAGCTAGCTTCACAGCTCCATGACATTATAGACTATAATTTGTACTAGTCCATATTTGGATACAGTGAACTCCTTCTGAGACATAAGCAGCGCTATGCTTACACCTCATTTTTCTGCGCCCTAGAACTTTCTTAACTCTATTCTATAGACACTACCCCAGGCACATTGTTTAACCGATGGTTATAGGTTCAGAGGTATTGATGCTCCGGCTCCGCCCTCCCCCGGGGTTAGTTTACTAAGTAAACAAAGGAACGCAGATTCCCTAGTATTTCTCCCTATGTTATTTTATCTACTGGTTGCAATATAGCGGTTAAGGATATCCCCCCACCCTTCACTACTTTCTATGACATAACTGATCTAAACAATGCTATTTTTAAGTTTTATATATTCCCCATATTTCTCTCTACTTGTCCATGAGTTACAACTTGTTGGTTTGGGAAGTAATGTCATAGTTGTAAAAGAGGTTAGTATTCCAATACACAGGACCTGTTTATATAATTCCAAACACGTGAGTTTACCTGTGAAACTGTTCTTCTCCTTTGTGTGTCAGTTGTAAATTATGGGCTTTGTTTAATAATCATATTATTGACGAGAAAAAAACAAAAAACAAAAAAAACAAAACAAAACAACAAATTAACAAAAGCAATATGATGTTTCGAGAGTACCTATAAAAGTAATTAAAATGATACAGTTTGTGTTGTGTTCCGCAGGTGACTCCTAGATCTATTTCCCTGTGACAAGGAAAAATTAGAAGAAATACAAAGCTTCAGGCCGATACACATTAGGTACAACTAAAGGCAATTTTAGTAATTGCAGTAAATCGTTTAATTTGTTACTGGATAAGACTGAAACACCAAAGTAATTCTAAGTCAGTAATGTGGTGTGGTTTAAGTCGAAACCAGCCAGCAATTAAGTGCTCCATAATGTGTAAAATGAAAAATCAAATATGACAAATTGTATGAGTAAATAAATAAATAAATAAAATGGGGAGACATAAAGGACCCAAACCAGTGCATGCCAGGGGATGTCGATGGGGGGATTCTCCCTTGTCTGCTATCTTTTCCTATCCCTGGGGGCTACCCTATACTAGGACTTACTGATTGCAGAACAACAAACCATAAAAGAGAAAGAAGAATATAACCTGATTAATAAAGCTAACCATTATCTAGAAAACCAGGAGGTAGAACACCTAAATGAAGAAGCAAACATCACATCTATATTTCAACATGTAAACAAGAACAGGTTAAAGGGACAGTCTAGTCAAAAATAAACGTTAAAGATTCAGATAGGGAATGTCATTTTAAATAACTTTCAAATTGACTTTTATCATCAATTTTGCTTTGTTCTCTTGGTATTCTTAGTTGAAAGCTAAACCTAGCTAGGTCATATGCTAATATGTAGGACGCTAAACCTAGGTAGGTCGTGGACTCACCATATCTGGAAAGAAAAAAATGTGTCAGCTAAGCATACATTTAGTTTTCTTCCCTAAGATATGGTGAGTCCACGACGTCCTCAATTACTAGTGGGAACCAATACCCAAGCTAGAGGACACGGAATGAAAAGGGAGGGAGAACAAGACAGGCAGACTTAAACAGAAGGCACCACCGCTTGAAGAACCTTTCTCCCAAAAGAAGCCTCGGCCGAGGCAAAACTATCAAATTTGGAAAAAGTATGCAAAGAGGACTAAGTTACAGCCTTGCAAATCTGTTCCACAGAAGCTTCATTTTTGAAAGCCCAAGAAGAGGAGACAGCCCTCGTGAAATGAATCATAATTCTCTCAGCAGTCTGCTGTCCAGCAGTCTCATAAGCAAAACAAATTATACTTCTCAACCAGAGAGAAAGAGAAGTAGCAGTCGCCTTCTGACCTTAACGCTTTCCAGAGAAACAAACAAACAGGACATAGGACTGGAGAAAATCTATAGTCGCCTGTAGGTAGAATTTTTTGAGCATGCACAACATCCAGGTTGTAACGTCCCTTATGAGAAGAAGGATTAGGACATAGGGAAGGAAAAACAATTTCCTGATTAACATTCCTATCCTAAACTACTTTAGGAAGAAAACCAAACTTAGTACGAGTAACCGCCAGGGCCGGATTGGCCTACCAGGATACCAGGAGATTTCCCGATGGGAAATAATATAATAAAGTAATATAATTTAATTCTGAAAGAAATATTGGGGAAGGAGTATCCCAGTAATCCTCTTTAAGAAAAATGGGGCCTGTGAATTCTACCGACTCAACAGAAAATAGGGCTGGTCTTCAAATTTTTCCAGGGCTGCTGGTAACCGCCTTATCAGCATAAAAAATAAGGCAAGGCGAATCAGACTACAAGGCCGAGAGTTCTGAAACTTTTCGAGCAGAAGAAAAAGCAAAAAGAAACAAAACCTTCTAAGATAATAACTTAATATCTATGGAATGTAAAGGCTCAAACGGAGCCTGCTGCAAAACTTTAAGAACAAGGTTAAGGCTCCAAGGAGGAGAAACAGACTTAAACACAGGCCTGATTCTGACCAGGGCCTGACAAAAAGATTGAACGTCTGGTACATCCGCCAGACGTTTATGTAACAGAATAGATCATGCAGAAATCTGACCTTTCAGAGTACTGACTGACAATCCCTTCTCTAGACCTTATTGGAGAAAATACAAAATCCTAGGAATCCTGATCCTACTCCAAGAGTAGCCCTTAGATTCACACCAATAAAGGTATTTACGCCATACCTTAGGGTAAATCTTTCTAGTAACAGGTTTACAAGCCTGAATCATGGTCTCAATGACCGATTTAGAAAAAACCATGCTTAGACAGAACTAAGCGTTCAATCTCCAAGCAGTCAGCTTAAGAGAAATGAGATTTGGGAGAAGGAATGGACCCTGAGTTAGAAGATCCTTCCTCAGCGGCAACCTTCAAGGAGGAAGAGATGACATCTTCACTATGTCTGCATACAGATCCTGCGAGGCCACACAGGAGCTATAAGAATTACTGATGCTCTCTCCTGTTTGATACGAGCAATGGCTCGTGGAAGGAGAGCAAACGGGGGAAACATGTATGCTAAACCGAAATTCCAAGGAACCGCCAGAGCATCTATCAGGGCAGCCTGTGGATCTCTTGACTTTGAACTTTACCTTGGAAGCTTGGCGTTCTGCCAAGACCCGGCATCCCTCATTTGAGGGTTAACCTGGAAAACACCTCCGGATGGAGAGCCCACTCCCTGGAATGAAATTTATTTCTGCTCAGGAAATCCACTTCCCAGTTGTCCACTCCTGGAATGTGAATGACAGATAGACAGCAATTGTGAGCTTCCACCCACAGAACAATCCGAGCCACCTCCTTCATGGCTAAGGAACTCCAAGTTCCTCCTTGGTGGTTGATGTAAGCCACTGAGATGATATAGTCCAACTGGAACCTGAAAAACTTAAGGACAACTGAAGGCCAAGCCATCAGAGCATTCTAAATTGCTATCAACTACAAGATGTTTATGGGGAGAGCAGACTCCTTCCGAGTCCAGTCTTTTAAAGAGTCCCAGACTGCTCCCCAGCCCAGCTGGCTGGCGTTCGTGGTCACAATCACCCAGGAAGGACTCTGGAAGCCTGTGCCCTGAGACAGATGCTCCTGAGAAAACCACCATGGGAGAGAGTCTCTTGTCAACTGGTCTAGATCTATCCTCTGAGATAAATCCAAATTCTCCGTTCCATTGTCTGAGCATGCATAACTGCAGAGCTCTCAAATGGGATCGAGCAAAGGGATGATGTCCATGGAAGCGACCATCAGACCAATTACCTCCATACATTGAGCCACTGATGGCCAAACAGTAGACTGCAGGGAGAGGCAAGAGGAAAGAAACTTTGACTTTCTGACCTCTGTCAGAAATATTGTCATAGATAGGGAATCTATTATGGTCCCTAAGAAAACTACCCTTGTAACTGGAACAAGAGAACTTTTCCAGGCTCAGTTTCCATCTGTGGAAACAAAGAAAAGACAACAAGATCTCTGTATGAGAGTTTGCTTGTTGAACAGATAACGCCTGGACCAACATAACATACAGGTAGGGCGCCACTACAATTAAAATTCTGGGAGCTGTGACAAGGCCAAACATAAGAGCCACCAACTAAAAATGTTAGCCTAGAAAGGTGATCTCAGGAACATGAAAATATCCCTGTGGATGGGAACATGAAGATCCCTGTGGATGGGAACATCCTTCAGGCCTATTGTCATCAGGTATCATTCCACGCCTCTCTTAATCTGGACTGCAGATAATCTTGAGAGGTCCTGGTATAGGTCTTGAAAACAAGACTGAACCCTGAGATACAACACCACAGCCCAAGTATCTGGGACATTTCATATCCATGCTTGATAAAATGAGAAAGTATGTCCCCCACATGATCCGATCCCGGATCAGGTGTAAACCCTTCACGCTGCTGTAGACTCAGCTGTGGGTTTCTTTGATTGCTTTCCCTTGTTCCAAGACTGATTGGGTTTCCAAGAAGACTTGGACTGTTAATTCTTGGAAGAGGAAGACTTTACTGTGAAGTTACAAAAGGAAGTAAAATTACTCTGACGTCCTTTTAGGTCTATACTTCTTAACTTGTGGTAGAAAAGACCCTTTTCCACCCGTAAAATCAAAAATTATTTCTGCTAGACCAGGTCCAAACAAGGACCTACCCTGTAAGGAAACGCCAAAAGCTTGGACTTGGAGGAAACATCAGCTGACCAAGATTTCAGCCACAACACCCAACGTTCTAGCACAGCAAAGACAGATATCTTGGCTCCCAGTATATTTAGACAAGGCCCTGCACCAAAAGGAAGCCGCACTTGAAAATAGTAGCAATACAAACTGCAGGTTTCCATTGAAAACCAAGATGATCAAATAATCCTCCAGCTTCTTGTCCATGGGATCCGTAAAGGAGCAGCTCTCCTCTATAGGAATTGTAGTTCTCTTAGCCAAAGTAGAAAAGTCCCCTTCTACATAAGGCACCATGCACCATGAATTTTAACGGAACAGTTATGAATAAAATAATTCCATAAGTAAAGAAAAAAACTATCCTGAGCATATGTACATGGTACTTGGCTGTCGTATATATGCAGGATACGCCAGGTCCATTTTGTCATTTATCTGAGCAGGTCAGCAGCTTTAGTACTGCGTTCTGATAACATTCATATGCTGGCGACATGTAACTAATACTTGGAATACCTGGGCAACATTGTGTGTCCCCATAAAAATACAGTTGCTAGATACACTGACTGTATACAAGCCCCTCCGCTCCATTCTCATGTCGGAGAAGGAGTCGGGGTCACTAACTAGGATATATTTTGTCCCAATCAAATTTTGCAGAATTCTTTAAAGTGCATAGTCTCCCTACTAGAAGACAAAAACGCACTTACTTACATCTAGTCGTCCGGCAGGAGGACAGCTTACACGGTATGAGAGGACACATACTCCTCATAGAGACCTGTGGAAAAAGAAAGAACAGAGTAAACCTACTCTGGCTTGCTATACCATGGGAAGCAAATATGTTAGGATAACGCAGCATGGGCCATTTTACAAGTTCCTAACTTTAAAGCTTTAAAGCCACCACTGCCCTACTGAAGAGACTAATGTGGACTACGGCTAGACCCAAAAAACTTGCTTGTAGCAAAAGAAATCCAATTTTCTTCAGACACCAGCACTTCACCTCCTCCATTGTCAGAGGCAAAGAGAATGACTGGGGTTTGCGGGAAGGGGAGTGATACTTAACAGCTATGCTGGGTGCTCTTTGCCTCCTCCTGCTGGCCAGGAGTAATATTCCCACTAGTAATTGAGGACGTTGTGGATTCACCATATCTTAGGAAAGAAAAAGGGATTATCTATCTTTTTAAACAAAACGTCTAGTGTAGACTGTACCTTTAACAGGGAAAATTATATCTGTCTCACACATGAAAATATGAAGAATGTGTCCGGAACATGGGTCCATGGCAGTATTACCTGCCATATATCCTAAGGAGTTAGTCAGAGTCTATGTCTCGTCTTTCTCTTTGAGGCGTGAGTTCCCAATTAGGAGCAGTGGCTCATAGAGTCCTTTATGGTGGGCCACTTACAACAGCCAATGATGACTGTAAGGAAATGTTCCAAGTTTTCAGAAGATGAATCCGATGTAGATTGGTTGTAATAGTATGCACCTGATTACCCCTTGTTAATAGTAGCTTAGTGGGATAACCCCAACAGTACCAGATATTATGATTCCTGAGGGTTTTAGTAATTTCTTTGCTGCAAAGTTTGCATTGACAAATCTGCAAAAATATCTGTATTCCTGCAAATTTACCTGACAGATAAGGTTTCTGGAGAGTTGCTCTTTGAATGTGATCCTCATCTGTGTAAAAGTGCAAGCGGACTATTACATCTTGTGGTTGTTCAGGTGAGAGACCTTTGGGCTGATGTGATATGTGTATATACTGTTAAATATGATGACAGTTCCGCATTCAGGATTGTTTCTAGGATCCCTCGTAGACAAATTATTACGGCAGGAACTGTCTTCCGAGTCTGACATTTTGTCTTCGAAATGTGAAAGCTGATCTGCTAGCATTTAGATGTAGCTCAAGAGATTAGTTTGACCAACAGATATATCTTCTTGTTTGTGCTCAATAGTTTCTAATCTCTCATTTGTTGTCGCAAGATCCTTTCTTACCTCGGAGAGCAGGGACGTATTAAGGTCTAGGCCAACAAGGCCCAAGCCTAGAGCGGTACATTTTGGGGGGTGGCACTTGCCCACGGCCACTGCACTGACTGTGTGTATTTAAAAAAAAAAAAATTGATCTTTTCTGTGCGGCTTACCGCCGAGGTCAAGTGACCAGCGTTTTCCACCAGCCAGCTGCACGCACGCATGTGATCAGCCGGGTTAGGCAAAGTCTTCACATCTATCAGTGGCAGACTGGCAGTGAAAACGGACTGGAGTCACCAGTCTTAGAGCTCAGGTCAGTACCGTGGGTGACTGCACAAATAAATATAGCAGCAGTGGCACTGACTGTTGACTGGTAATGTATTGCAATGAGTTCTGAGTTGCACCAATTAGTAAATGGGCTTCTGAGACTAACATATCTATGACTGATTTAAAAAAAAAAAAAAAAATTGGAGTTGTTTTTTAACTTTGAATCGGCCCACAGAGGTCTCCCCCTTCATGATTACTTTAAAGAAGGATCAGTGGGACGCTGTATCCATGAGAATAAAAAACATAGCATTTAAGTAGATCAGTGAAAATATATTGGACTGGATGCTTCAAATTTTCATGCACCTTATAATACTGGAGCAAGACAACAAAGATTATGAGCAGGTAAAACACAGATAAGCTCCTATTTGTATTAAGGTGAGGAGATCAGAAAATTATATGGTATATGGTGCTGATGCCAGGCCACATATAAAACAATAAAAAATGGCTATTCTGTGGAATATGGTGCAGATGTAGGGCCTGCCTCTCCCCCTGTCTCCCAAAAGTAGTCACTTGCAAATCACTGGGCACAATCCACTTCGGTGTATTCCCTGGAACTTCAGATGATCATCAAAGGTCCTGGTGCTGACACAATTAGCCACTTGACAGGGAAATACGGTTGCTTAAGTCTTCCAACAACAGAGCTGCAGAACCATATGACTGATCCCTTTTGACATACAAGGGATCCTCATCAAAGATGCCCTTACTACCTTAAAAAAAAAAAATGCTTACCTGATAAAATTTATTTATTTTTTGACATGATGAGTCCACAGATCATCTTAATTACTAATGGGATATTCACCTCCTGGTCAGCAGGAGGAGGCAAAGAGCACCACAGCAGAACTGTTAAATAGCTCCTCCCTTCCCTCCCTCTCCAGTCATTCGATCGAAGCTAGGAAGAGAAAGGAAAAGCCAAGGTGCAGGGGTGTCTGAAGTTTATAATAACTCACAACCTGTCTAAAAGAAGAGGGCGGGCCGTGGACTCATCGTGTCTAAAAATAAATAAATTTATCAGGTAAGCATACATTTTCTTTTCTTTTTTTATGACACGATGAGTCCACGGATCATCTTAACTACTAATGGGATTCAATACCCAAGCTAGAGTACACAGATGATACGGGAGGGACAAGACAGGGAACTTAAATGGAAGGCACCACTGCTTGAAGAACCTTTCTCCCAAAAACAGCCTCAGCCGAGGCAAAAAAGGTCAAATTTGTAAAATTTTGAAAAAGTGTGAAGATAGGACCAAGTTGCAGCCTTGTAAATCTGTTCCACAGAAACTTCATGTTTGAATGCCATGAAGCAACAGCCTTCGTGGAATGAGCCGTAACTCTCTCAGGAGGCTGCTGTCCAGCAGTCTCATATACAAAACGTATGATGCCCTACAGCCAAAAAGAAAAACAGTGCCGTAGCTTTCTGTCCTTTGCGTTTTCCTGAGAAAACACAAACAAAGAAAAAGACTGACGAAAGTCCTTAGACCCCTGCAGGCAAAAACTGTAAAGCACGGACCACATCCAAATTGTGCAAAAGTCTTTCCTTCTTAGAAGAAGGACTAGGACTCAAGGAATGCACAACAATCTCCTGATTAATGTTCCGATTAGAAACAACCTTAGGAAGAAATCCTAATTTGGTACGTAAAACTATCTTATCTGCATGGAAAATAAGATAAGGAGACTCATACTGCAAAGCCGAGAGTTATGACACTCTCCGAGCAGAAGAAATTGCCACAAGAAATCAAACCTTCCAAGATAATAACTTAATATCTAAGAAATGCATAGGCTCAAACGGAGCCCCTTGAACATTGAAAATTAAATAAGACTCCATAGAGGAGTAACTGGTTTGAACACAGGCCAGATCCTGATCAAAGCCTGACAAAAGGATGGAACATCTGCCAGACGGATGTGTAACAAAATAGAAAAGGACTAGATTTGACCCCTTAGAGAACTCTTGGAGAAAAGACAAAATCCTAGGAATCCTAACTCTACTCCATGAGTAGCACTTGGATACACACCAGAAAAGATATTTACAACAAATCTTATGGAAAATCCTTCTAGATAAAGGCCTACGAGCCTGAATCATGGTCTCTATGACCGAATCAGAAAACCCCCGCTCGGATAAAAGTAAGCGTTCAATCTCTAAGCAGACAGCTTCAGAGAAACTAGATTAGGGTGAAGGAAAGGCCCCGGAAACAGAAGGTCTCTCCTCAACAGAAGTCCCTAAGATGGTAGAGATGCCCACCAGATATACATACCAAATCCGGCAAGGCCAGGCCGGTGATATGAGAATCACCGAGGCCCTTACCTGTTTGAAGGAGGAAGAGCAACAAAGGAAAACAGGTATGCTAGATTAAAGGTCCAAGGGCCATCAGAGCTTCTAACAGTTCCGCCTGAAGGTCCCTGGATCTCAATCCGAATCTCTGAATTCTGCCGCGATGCCATGAGATCTAACCTTGGCTGATCCCTGAGAATCAGACTGGAGAACACTTCCGGATGGAGTTCCCACTCCCCTAGAAGAAAGATCTGCCCGCTCAGGAAATCCACCTCCCAGTTGTCCCCCCTGGGATGTGAATCGCCAACAGACAGCAAGAACAGGCCTACGCCTACTGAATTATTTTGGATACCTTCTGTCATCGTCAAGGAACTCCTTGTTCCTCCATGATGACTGATGTAGACCACAGACGTAATCTTAATCGACTGGAACCTGATAAACTAGACCAAGGCTAACTGAGGGCAGGTAAGAAGAACGGAAGAACATTGTAAATTGCTCACAGCTCCAGAAAGCTTATAGGACGAACAGACTCTGTCTGAGTCCAAAACCCCTGAACCCTTGGTGAGCCCCAAACTGCTCCCCACCTTAGAAAGCCGACGTCTGTTGTCCCATCACCCAAGACGGTCTGCGAAAACAGGTTCCCTGGGAGAGATGATCCAGAGACAACCACCATTGAAGAGAATCCTTTGTCTCCTGCTCCAGAAGGATTTGAGGAGAAAAATCCATATAATCTCCGACCCATTGGCGGAGCATGCTTAACTGCAGAGGTCTGAAATGGAACCGAGCAAACTGAATAAGTCCATTGCCGCCACTATCAGCCCGATTACCTCCATGCACTGAGCCACTGAAGACCGAGGAGTGGACTGAAGGACTAGACAAGTATTGATAATCTCTGATTTCCTGACATCCCAGAAAAAACCTTCATGGATATAAAATCAATTATTTGTCCCAGAAAGTTACCCTTGTGCATGAAACTAAGGAACTCTTTTCCAAATTTACCTTCCACCCGAGAAATCGCGGGAAGCATAACAATATGTCCGTGTGAAATCTTGCTTGCTGTAAGGAAGGCACCTAAACTAGAATGTCGTCCAGATAGGATGCCACTGCAATGTCCACGAACTGAACCATAGAACTTGAGAGGATTCTTGTGAATGTCACAAGAAGGTACGCGTCCTCTAAATCCTCAGTTGTCATAAATTAACCCTCTTGAATCAAGGGAATAATGGAATGAATAGCTACACTAAGAAATTTGCTTAGACTCTTAAGATCTACAAAAAGCGGTATGAAGGTTCCCTCTTTTCTTGGGAACCACAATCCGAT